>NC_133336.1:95258912-95515851 GCF_042186555.1 Aquarana catesbeiana | reverse complement strand
TGGGTCCAAAGTGTCAATATTTTGTGTGGCCACCATTATTTTCCAGCACTTCCTTAACCCTCTTGGGCATGGAGTTCACCAGAGCTTCACAGGTTGCCACTGGAGTCCTCTTCCACTCCTCCATGAAGACATCACAGAGCTGGTGGATGTTTTAGACCTTGTGCTCCTCCACCTTCCGTTTAAGGATCCCCCACAGATGCTCAATAGGGTTTAGGTCTGAAGACATGCTTGGCCGGTCCATCACCTTTACCCTAAGCTTCTTTAGCAAGGCAGTGGTCATCTTGGATGTGTGTTTTGGGGCGGTTATCATGTTGGTATACTGCCCTGCGGCCCAGTCTCCGAAGGGAGGGGGGTCATGCTCTGCTTCAGTATGTCACAGTACATGTTTGCATTTATGGTTCCTTCAATAAACTGTAGCTCCCCAGTTCCGGCGGCACTCATACAGCCCCAGACTATGACACTCCCACCACCATGCTTGACTGTAGGCAAGACACTTGTCTTTGTACTCCTCACCTGGTTGCCGCCACACACGCTTGACACCATCTGAACCAAATACGTTTATCTTGGTCTCATCAGACCACAGGACATGGTTCCAGTAATCCATGTCCTTAGTCTGCTTGTCCTTAGCAAATTGTTTGTGGGCTTTCTTGTACATCATCTTTAGAAGAGGCTTCCTTCTGGAAAGACAGCCATGCAGACCAATTTGATGCAGTGTGTGGCGTATGGTCTGAGCACTGACAGGCTGACCCCCCACCCCTTCAACCTCTGCAGCAATGCTGGCAGCACTCATACGTCTATTTCCCAAAGACAAACTCTGGATATGACGCTGAGCACGTGCACTCAACTTCTTTGGTCGACCATGGCGAAACCATGTATGGTTTTTTGAAGGTATGGTCTTGGCCAACGTGCTGCAGCTCAGTTTCAGGGTCTTGGCAATCTTCTTATAGCCTAGGCCATCTTTATGTAGAGCAACGATTCTTTTTTTCAGATCCTCAGAGAGTTTTTTGCCATGAGGTGCCATGTTGAACTTCCAGTGACCAGTATGAGAGAGTGAGAGCGATAAAACCAAATTTATCACACCTGCTCCCCATTTACCGTGTAACATTAACGAGTCACATGCACAGAATGCATTAAGATAAAAAACCATCTGCCTTTACAATCACTTTAAATAATTACATGCTAACCACATCCCTGATATATTTAAAGGGTAACTCCCCTTTCATGGAAAAAAAACATAGCATATATAATTGCTATACAAGCCATGTTGTAATTTAATGTTATTAAAAATTACCTTTCCACTTCGAACTGCAGCGCTGTAGTTTTCTGTAAAATTCAATGCAATATGGCTGCCTGGAGGCGCTCTGTACCCTCTTGGTGTACAGAACTTCCCCAGAAATGTAATTTCCTACTTGTGTGATTGGCTCACTGATTTTCCCAGAAGTCTGCAGTTATATTTTAGGCATCCTCTGCAACAGAAATTTAATTTTTGATGAGATACTGACTAAGGGTTAATTACTTCTAAGGGGATGCAGACCCTGCAACCTTTCTTATTAGAACACTTACAGTGATCAGCTGAATATAATGAACACAGACGTTCCCATTCAGAATTGGTCTGGATAGGACATAGCAAAAAAAAACAGCAATTTCTTCAGACCAGAAACAGGTAGGAACCTGCAACAAAATTTTTTAAATTCCCTGCAATGGACATTGATCGCCATAAGGGTATTGTTTTTTTCCTCAACAAAAGTGGAGTTGCTCTTTAACCCCTTCCCGTTGCAGCTCTTTAACTGAGTCCTAAGGTGGGGGGTTGTGGTTGGGCAGGCGGCATGAACTTCCTTATCATGTGACCACCATAATTGGCTGCCGCAGTGGTCACATGATTGGGAGCCCATCCAAACACATTTTTGTAGCTTGTGAGCATTAAAGCAGAACTAGAGGCTTAAAACTTATATGTCCAACTGACTATTTTTTACAGTAGAACTGCAGTTCTGCTTTAAGGTTTACCCTCCTGATAGATGCATTACGTGGTTGGCAAACGGTTAAGTGGTCGGGGCACAGTCAGGGATAACTCCCTTAGACACCACAAGCTACTTTGGTTAAAAGAAACAATGAATTGTTGAATTGTATTCTGCAAAGAAGTTTTATTACACCAATGAATCCACAAGATGTGTTAAGCGGAGATATATTGTATAGATTTATACTCTTGATGTGCAGATGTGTGCATTTTGATACCTTGTCGGCCCCAGACTGTTCCGTTCTATTAATTACTAAAGACTATATAGTAAAACTGAGTTTATGTTACAACTTTAGTTTTAGTTGAATTGTTTAACTTGACCCAAGAAAGAATAAAGTGACACAACATTTCTATATCCTAGCTCGAGAGGAGAACTATTGGAATATAAATCTCATTCACACATCACAAATCTCCAGATAGTGACTCTTGAACAAGTACTTACAGTAATGTGGCATTCTGAAGTCCTATCCTTGTATGTTACAGTCTACTGTTGTAGCTAAAGAGAAGTTAGCTCTGATCACTGTGGCATACTGTTACCTTGAGACTGAAATATCTATAATGGACCGCCATTCCTTTGTCAACATGTTTCAGCTGGCAGATATTGTCACTGAAATGCGATGCTTATTGTTATTGAAATGTTTTGCACATCCCTATTATCCTCATTGTGTAAACTTGACCATTGTAGACCAATAATTATCCTGCTTAGTTCAAGTGGGGCACCAAGCGTCTCTTATACATATCAGGGATGCTGTCTGTAATACATTTGATAAGTCCTTGATACATGATTTCCATTGTAAGTACACAATGTCAGTCCTTGATTGTTGGTGTAGTGCAACTACCTTCCCATTGCTTTTTAATAACTAAGCTCTGAAAAATGACAAACTTAAGAATTACAGCATTCAGAAACGCATTAATCCTCACTGCATGCCCCGAAGTCTAAAGATGGCTAATCACAGTTGGATGCCAGAAGGGATAAGGTGCCAAAATATCCTAACCTATAATGTAAAATAAAAAATGTATTCTCACAGTATTTGCAAAAGCACTACAAGCCGTCAGTAGAAAAATTATGGAACTTGAATGAGCAGCATTACTTGGCAGGTCGGGATTTCAAATGAATGTATACTGCATTCTCGGTGAGAACCAAAAAATTAAATATTGAAAAAGAAAGTAATAAATAAAATAATTTCATACTGCACTCATTTACACGTGACAAAAATAACAATTAGCAATATGAAAAATTTAGCAATAATAAACTCCATAAGCCACCACCAACAAATCTTCAATAATGTGCACAGTGATGTATACAACTTCAGTGAAGAAAAAAACGTGCCGTCTTCCACCGGTTTAGGCAAACATCCTACTCACCAGACCGATCAGACACCCATGACAAATAGGCAGAGATGTGTATGAAGATGTATCCACCAAATGAAGTGATTATTGCTAAATTTGTCATATTACTAATTGTTATTTTTGTCATGTGTAAATGAGCACGGTATGAAATTATTTTGTTTATTCATTTCTTTTTCACTGTTTGACCATTGGTTACACTACGGTCTGCTCATTATTTAAAATTATATTTCAATTCAAATTTATATCATTTATTTATAGGTTTCACCTTTTTTATCAGAAAATAAAATATATTGCAGCATGCCAATCCTTAGATGTGGTGGCTGCATTTGTTTTCTTTTTTTACCGGCTAAGGATATTTTCAGCAAGTAATGAAAATGCCTGCTGATCTTGCCAGAAATAAATAAAAGTGCAGAATTGTCTTTATCAGTTCCTGTGAGCTGAAATTAAATCACAAAACATCTTTATCTTCTCAAACCTAGTCTAATCAATCCACCATGTAATGGGGATTAACAAAGACAGACATGTTTGAAGTTCATTCTGTGTGACAACCATGGCTGCCCACGGTAAACAGAACATCCGGTGGAATCGCCTAGGCAATTAGCTGAAGTGGCAGTGAGTACCTGCCAAAACTAGATACCTACTCCCCCCCCCCCCCCCAAAAAAAATAAAAAAAATAAACTGCCAATAAGGGGGGAGGATTGTTACAATGGGAACTTCTTGTTTAGGGTGAAGCTCTGCTTTAAGACACATTTGGCAACAGCAAACAATGTTAAAAGAAATGTAGAAGCATCATAAACTTACTTTGCAGGGTCTTCAAAGTACTGCTGATGAGGCCCTGTCGTAAATGGCCAAGCTATAAATAGTCAAGTATGCAGGGAAAACACATCTATGAATATAGATTATTGACCTAGACTTGAACATTCTTACATGTCAAACTCTAAACTTTAATTCATATTCAAAATTCATACAATGATTGAATTATCGTCCAAAATCATGGCTACACCGATGTATAAGATAGTATACCAATCAGTTACACCAAACAAACCTAATTTATAAGGTCCAGAAGGCTAATCAAACATATTAGACCGCGGTGGTATCAAGGAGAGGGAGCATTACTGGCAGGCAACCCTTCTTGATCCACGTTTCAAGGGTAAGGTTGCGGACCTTATCTTGCCGTCGCAGAGGGAGCAGAGGATGAAACATCTTCGGGAGGCCTTGCAGAAAGGTCTATGCAACGCGTTCCCAGAGACTGGAAGGTTACAAATTCCTGTTTCTGGACAACGTGTTGCTGAGGCTTTGGTCAGTAAAAGGGGGTGCAGGGGAGAAGGTGGCCGTCTGACCGATGTGTTCAGACAATTTTTTAGTCCGCAGCCCCAAGGTATGATCGGTTCCAGCAACCATCGCCAGCGTCTATTTTACATGGTGCAGGAATACCTAGGGGCAAGTTCAGACTTGGACACCTTTCCCACCTAAAGGACAAGAAAAAAGTTTCTGTATTTGGCAGCTAGATCTCCATTCTTACTATTGCAACTTTTATGGAACACTAAGCCCTGGTTCACACTGGAGCATTTTGACATGCGATTTGACATGTCAAATCGGCGGCAATTGCCTTCAATGGCACCGTCCTAATTGGTGCGATGCTGCATCTGTGGCGCTGCGCCGATTTAAAAAAAGTAGTTTCTGTACTACTTCTTGCGATTTCGGGCTGCGTTTTACATTGACATTTGTGCAGAAACCTGCACAGATGTCTTAGAAATCGCGGCTGAAATCGGGACTGACATGCGGGAGTGAAATTGTGCGAGTTCAGGTGAACTTGCAGGGCTTCATTCTCACAGATCAGTGTGAACCTGGGCTAAGAGTGATTTCTTGGCCATCTGTCACATCAAATTGGACTTACTCTGCAAGTGATCTAACTCTGCACTAAACCAAACACTGAGTGGACTTCACTAGTAGTTTTTCACTTTTGAAACCCTTTTATTTTACTGTTGTTTATGTCTTTGTTGTAATATTTTTTTCTCTAAATGTTTGCATTGTTTTTTCCATTTATCTTCATTAATACGATATTTCAAAATAGTTAAGCTAAATCTCTGAATGCTCTAGCTAGAAATTAAGACTTTTGCTTTTGTGAAGAAGCTACCATAGTGTAAACTCAAGCAAGTAATAGAAACATTTTTTAAAGGTTAGAATTGCAACAGCAGATGTTGTGAATGGTATGTGTTTATGTTAAAACGTGGTGGTGGTTGTGAGCGTGTGTATGTAAAGAGCTAACTGCAGCATTATCATTCCCAAAAGATGATCACTCTCAGTCTACTTAGATACTTAGATAGTTGTTCTATGAGCAGGAAATTTTCTGCCCAGAGTGAGGTTGCGTGTGAAATCATCATATACTGTACTTGAACTCATCATTATGATTAATGGCAGTCTCTGAGTAAATATTTGCATTTTCAGGAACACAGCTATTAATGATCTCTTTGTAGTATTCTCTTGGTATTCAGTCTGTGAATGACTGTACTTTTTATATGGCAATCACTGGCTACATCTTGCCACCGTAACCTCCAGAACTCACTCCTTCCTGAATAACGACACCACAAAACAACTTATTCACTCCTTGGTTATATCCCGCCTTGACTACTGCAACTCTCACTAGCCTACCTTTACACAGGCTATCCCCCGTTCAGTCTATTATGAATGCTGCTGCTAGACTAATACACCTTACTAACAGATCCATGACTCCTGCCCCACTCTGACAATCTCTTCACTGGCTTCCCCTACCCCATGGTATAAATTTCAATATACTGGAAGCACTTCTACTCAGTTTAGATGCTGAAAAAGCCTTTGATAGGCTTAGCTGGCCTTTCATGTTTACAACTTTTGAGCATCTGGGCTTCCGGGGATCATTCCTCAGGGCAATCCAAAACTTGTATGCAGCTCCCTCTGCCTATATAAAAACTCCCTTTGCGGCCTCCCCTCCTTTCACTCTCTTGAATGGGACGAGGCAAAGTTGTCTACTTTCTCCATTACTTTTTTGCCCTATATATTGAGCCCCTGGCAGCCCAGATTCGACATGACCCCAACATCTGTGGGGTTTCGGTCAGAGGACGAAAATTCAAAATTTCACTATTTGTGTCTGATGCACCTCTTACCCTGACACACCCGTGAGTGCGCCTCCCTAATCACCATAAACTACTGGAGAAATTTGGGGCCCTGTCTGGCTGTAGGGTTAATCTCTCTAAATCAGAAGCCCTGCTGCTCAACATGCCTCCCTCAGAGGTACGTGGAAAACTCACACCATCAAATATCTCAGGGTACACCTCACATCCAGCTATAAATCCTTGTATAACGCAAACTTTAAACCCCTCTTTGTGTCTATTATTTTACACGGGTAGTACTTACCGAGACCGAGATACCGAGAGCGGCTCGCCCTTGCGACCACGCGCACCCTGTCCCCCGAAGGTGATGCAGGGAACAGGTGGCACGCGGAGGCATGGGCAACCAGCAGGGGTGAGTTCCTTGGAAAGATTGAAGAGCTGTATGGAGGATTAGCTGAGGTTCAGGAACTGGCTAAGGGTTTGGTGCAGGACAGAGGAATCGGGTACCAGAGGACGTAAACAAGTCCGTGAAACAGGCCAGAGGTCAAATCGGGTAAGGCAGGAAAGCAAGTCCGTTAGGCAGGCTGAGGGTCAAACACTGGTAGGTAGATCAAGCAAAGTCCATTAAGCAAGCCGAGGGTCAGATCATGGAGAGCAGCAGCATAGTCAGGAACAGTCCGGATCACAGCAGGTAGTCAGGTATAGCAAACTGGAAACAGGCACAAACAGAAAGCTGACGACAAACCAGCAACCCGTCTGGGCGCCAGAGCCGTCTGAAATAGCCCCGCCATAGCATGCGCCATTACGCACAATGCGTGCGCTACCGTGCACACTCGTGAGCCACTGCGCGGACACATGAGCTGTTGTGCACACGCACGTGCCGCACCATCGGGCCGTGCACGTGTGTGCACCGGAGCGCCAATCCGCCGCGCATGCGCGCAGGAGCATGGCGAGCAAGGGTAGAAAAAGTTCTTCTCTGACAGTGCCCCCCCAGGGGCGGACACTGGATGCCCAAACTTGACATCATTTCTGGATGTTCCCGGTGGAAGGCTTGAATTAACCGTGGGCCATGCAGATTCCTAGCGGCTCCCAGGAATTGTCCTCAGGAGGGTATCCTTTCCATTAGATTAGGTACTGAAGTTGCCTGCCCCTCTTTCTGCAATTCAAAATGAACTCCACTTCGAACTCATTCTCCCCGTCTACTTCGACTGGCGGGGGAGGAAGTTCCCTTCTCCCTGGAAAAGAGCCGGACACAACATGTTTTACTAAGGATGCGTGAAAAACTGGGTGTATTCTATAAGAGTTCGGTAATGCCAGCTCAAATGCCACAGGGTTGATCATCGTCTTAATTTGAAAGGGCCCAATGAACCTTAGCCCAAGTTTCTGTGAAGGCAGGAGTAGCTTAAGATTTGCAGTTGACAACCAGACCTCCTCACCAACATTGAAGATTGGGTTCTCCTTCCTCCCTTGGTCATACTGTCTCTTATAGCTATCCTGTGTCTTCTGTAAAGTATCCTGAATCTTTTGAAAGTTGGACTGTATGGAAGTTATCCGGTCTTGAACGGCAGGAACAGACATTTCAGGGATGTTGTTAGAGAAGAAGGTGGGGTGGAACCCAAAGTTTGCCCAGAAGGGTGTTTGATTAGTGGCAGAATGGATAGAGTTATTGTAAGCGAACTCGGCATACGGAAAGAGAGTCGTCCAATCATCTTGAGAGCCAGAACAGAAGCAACGGAGGTACTGCTCCAAAGTTTGATTTGTCCTCTCCGTCTGGCCGTTGCTCTAGGGATGATACGCTGAGGAGAGGCAAGTCTTGATATCCAAGGTTTTGCAGAGCTCTTTCCACAACTTGGAAGTAAATTGAATGCCCCTATCTGACACGATACTTTTAGGCACACCATGGAGTCTGATTATTTCCTTGAGAAAAATATTGGCTGTATCAGAGGCAGAAGGGGTGCCCATCATGGGCAAAAAGTGAGCCATTTTGGAGAGGTGGTCGACAATGACCAGGATGGTGGTGAACCCTTCTGAGGCAGGTAAGTCCACAATGAAATCCATGGACACTTCTGCCCATGGTCGCTCCGGGATGGGCAAGGGTTTGAGTAGACCCCAGGATTTGGTGTTTTGACTCTTGATACGCTGGCAAAGGGGGAAGGAAGAGACGTAACCCTTACAATCTCGTCTCCACCCTGGCCACCAGAAAGAACGAGAGATAAGCTCAGCAGTCTTTCTTGTACCGAAGTGACCTACCAATTTATGATCATGAAAAGTCTTGAGAGCCAAAGGCAGTGTTTCACGTGGTACAAAAATTTTTCCCCGGGCCCAGAGCAGATCGTCATGTTTCTCTAAGGTATGTATTTCTGAGTTGGAGCAGTGACTGAATGAGGACCTGATGGAAGTTATTAAGTCCGCTTGGGTGAGTTCAAGGAAGTTTTGTGAAGAGAGGATAGTACTGGGTTCAGCCATTTGGGGATCTGCAGAGAACATCCGAGAAAGTGCATCTGCCTTTCCATTTTTTGAGCCTGGTCTATAGGATATGTGAAAATTAAATCTAGAGAAAAAGAGAGCCCAGCTGGCTTGTCTGGGCTTCAAGCGTTTCGCTGTCCTGAGGTACTCTAAATTTTTATGATCGGTAAAGATCATAACCGGATGAGGTGCACCTTCCAATAAGTACCTCCATTCTTCTAGGGCGAACTTGATGGCCAGCAGCTCCCTATCACCTACATCGTAGTTTAGTTCTGGCGGGCTGAGCTTCCGGGATGCGAAGGCTACAGGATGTAGAATGGCCTTGGCTCCATGTCTCTAGGAGAGAATGGCCCCCATAGCGGTTTCTGACGCGTACACTTCCAATACAAATGGTAGGGTTGGATCAGGGTGTTGTAAAATTGGTGCGGAGGTGAATAAAGTTTTTAGCTTGGTAAAGGCTTCCTGTGCTTCTTGAGACCATTGAAAATGGTTGTGTTGGCATGTCAACTGAGTAATGGGTGCCACGATAGAAGAAAATCCAACAATAAATCTCCTATAGATGTTGGCAAACCCTATAAATCGTTGCACCCCCTTCTTATCCAATGGGGCGCGCCATTCCTGAATTCCTTTGACCTTTTGTGGGTCCATTGCGACCCCGTTGGTAGAAATAATGAATTCCAGGAATTGCAAAACAGACTTCTTGAACTCACATTTCTTGGCTTTGAGGTAAAACTTATGCTGCCTGAGTATGGTGAGAACCTTTTTAACATGCCCTCGGTGTAGTTCAATGGTGGCGGAGAAAATGAGAATGTCGTCCAGGTAGATGACTAAGAAGTCGTCAAGGTATTCCCGAAAAATGTCGTTCACCAAATGTTGAAAGGTGGCCGGGGCATTGCAGAGCCAAAACGGCATCACCAGGTATTCAAAATGGTACTCTGGTACTCCAGTTTATCTGAGGGTCGTGCGCCTGGAGCCAGGGCAGACCTAGTATAATAGGAAAGATTGGAGAATGGATGAGATTGAATTGCAGGAACTCCTGATGGCCAGAGTCCGTGGTAGCAAGAATGGGTTTGGTCTCCCGGGTGATGGGTCCAGAGCGGGGAAGAGACCTGTCAGCCAGATGTATTTGGAGACTCCGTGCCTTGATTTGAAAAGGGATATGTAGACTGTGAGCCAGGGTAACATCTAGGAAACAGCTACAAGCTCCAGAGTCATTTATAGCGGGCAGGCGAGTTTCCCCTTCTGTTAGCTGTAAGGAGACAAACAGAATAACATAAGTCTTAGGCACATCACTGGCTTGATAATTCACAGAGTTTTGCGGGTAGGACTTACTAGGCCTTACTGGACAACTGCGTAGAAAATGTCCGGTACCCCCGCAGTGTAAGCACAGGTTGGATTGGCGTCTGCGTTGCCTTTCCTCAGGGGTCAGAGAAGCAGGGACCAAGCCGAGCTGCATAGGCTCGACCCCAGGAGCTGAAGAGGCGACTGCAGCCGGAGATGGTACATGGGTCAGGATTGGCCTGGATGACGTCCAATCCGGACGTGGCCCCTGGAAATGCTCTGAGTGCCGCTCACGCAAGCACCTATCCAGCTTGGTGGCTGATTAGATCAACTCCTCTAGAGAAGCTGGGGTTTCCATCCTGGCTAATTCGTCCTTAAGGACCTCAGACAGGCCTTGACGGTACTGGTATTTTAGGGCAGGCTCATTCCAGCCAGTATTAGCCTCCCACTTACGGAATTCCACCGTATAGTCCTCTATTGGTCTTCTTCCTTGTGACAAGCTATGCAAGGTTGCTTCAGCTGTGGCCATGCGCTGCGGGTCGTCATAAAGTTGAGACATACTCTCAAAAAAAGAATCGATTGAGTTCAGCACAGGGCTCCTTTGTTCCATCAGGCTGTGGGCCCAAGCTTGGGGTTCCTCGGCCAGAAGGGAGATCACAAAACCCACTTTTACGATTTCTGAAGAAAAAGTCCTGGGCTGAAGGGCTAAATAGAGGGAACAGGCATTTTTAAAAGCCCTGTACTTCTTGCGATCTCCTGCAAAGCGCTCAGGTATGGAGACCCTAGGCTCTGGGAGCGCCATTACTACAGTAGGGTTAGTGGTAGCCTGAGAGGAGGAGTCCCCACTGGTAGGTGCAGGAGCTGCAGCTGCAGGTAAAGGTGGTCCCGTGAGTTGCTGAAGGTGGCTATCAATCTGAGTATATCCTTCTTGTAGCTTTTGGACGGCATCAGTAAGAGCTGAGACCTGCTGGCCCAAGATCTCCAGAGGAGAGCGCGCTCTGTCGGCCTCTGACATCTGGCTGGTTTGTACTGTCACGGGTTGTACTTACCGAGGCCGAGATGCCGAGAGCGGCTCGCCCTTGTGACCACGCGCACCCCATCCCCCGAAGGCGATACAAGGAAAAGGTGGCACGCGGAGGCACGGGCCACCAGCAGGGATGAGTTCCTTGGAAAGACTGAAGAATTGTATGGAGGATTAGCTGAGGTTCAGGAACTGGCTGAGGGTCTGGTGTAGGACAGAGGAATCGGGTACCAGAGGAAGTAAACAAGTCCGTGAAACAGGCCAGAGGTCAAATCCAGGTAAGGCAGGAAAGCAAGTCCGTTAGGCAAGCTGAGGGTCAAACACTGGTAGGCAGATCAAGCAAAGTCCATTAAGCAAGCTGAGGGTCAGATCAAGGAGAGCAGCAGTGTAGTCAGGAACAGTCCGGGTCACAGCAGGTAGTCAGGTATAGCAAACTGGAAACAGGCACAAACAGGAAGCTGACGACAAACCAGCAACCTGTCTGGGCACCAGAGCCGTCTTAAATAGCCCCGCCATAGCGTGCGCCATTACACACGTTGGGCGTTGTAATGCCCTGAAGATGACGGTTTTACTGAGGATATTATATATACTCCAAACCATACCAATTAGAGTACCTTCAACATACTTTAAACAGCTCCGGACGATAATTAGAGAGTTTATTTGGTCACATAAGTCACCGAGGACCAAAATGCAAACGTTTTCTAGACCCAAAGAGAAGGGGGGCATTGGCCTACCCAATCTCCTCCAATATTACAGAGCAGTACACCTTTCGAAGATAGTAGACTGGCACTGCAATTAAGAATTCAAACAATGGGTGAGGATGGAGATTGAGGATCTTTCTATTCCGCTGTTGACCTCCCCATGGCTCACCTGCTCTCTTCCAGAAGACATAGGTTGAAATGATTCTGTAAGCCATTTTTGTGCCATATAAGAGAAGACCCAAATATTACAGGGGTGCAGAAACCCTCAGGACACCACAAAATAGCGGCTCATGCTGATGACATAGGGAACCATCCCTTGGTAAGTGCCACCCTTAGGGTGGCTAGATTAACGTTTCGCAGTACGGGCCTTGCGCCGATACCCTCTCTTATGACACCGGTGATAGGTAATCTGGATTTCATACCGGGTCTCACAAGTAGAAAGATTAGACAACTAACACTATCAGGGAGATACCGCCTAATAGATGTCTGGCCTAACGGGGAGCTCCCCTCACTAGCGACCATTTCTAGTCTCATAGATCCACCGTTAGATAGTTTCAGCTCTTATCAACTGCGACATTTCTTACAGTCCCTTCAGAAGGCATCATATGTCCCTAGAGACCCTACCCCCTTTGAATTGCTATGTAAAACGGGGGAACCCGTACAACATACTCTCTCTACGATATATAGCTACCTGACTAACCAGACTGAAGAGCCAGTCCCGTCATTTGTTTCTCAATGGGAAAGGGATTTAGGGATTCAGTTTTCACCACAGCAAGTAGATAAAATGTTGACTTTGGCACATAAGTCCTCTATTGCAAATCGATACCAAGAAATTGGATACAAAATTGTGTCCTGATGGTATAGAGTCCCCTATATACTTCACAAGATGGATGGAGCCACTTCGGATAGGTGCTGGAGGTGCAGTGCAGATATTGGCACGATTATGCATATTTTCTGGACCTGTCCGTTTCTGAGGCCATTCTGGGAGGAGGTAACAACTATAATTAGAAGCTTGACAACTGTGGATCTGAAAGACAATCCGGCTGCATGCCTTTTATATGTGACAGAGAGACCCATTCGGAAATATAAAAAGACCTTGACAATACAGCTTCTTAATGCAGCAAGGGCATGCATTCCCGTACTTTAGCGGCAATCTCAGCCGCCAACGGGGATCCTATGGTTCTCTAAAGTTCAGTGTATACTCCGAATGGAGGAATTGACTGCCACCCTCCATAATACAGAGGAGTTAATACGGAACAAATGGAGGCCATGGAGATATTTCATGGGAACAAATGCGTACCTACAGGAGGTAGCAGATGATATCAGGGAATTAAGTAACTACGATAATGATCATGATACTGAGACCCCATTCAACTTACCGTATTTATCGGCATATAACACGCACCCCAATTTAGGAGGGAATTTTAAGGAAAAAAAAACTTTTAGGAGGGAAGTTGAAGGGAAAAAAACTTACATTTAAATGCCCATCATTGCAGCTTTCTCAGTGCAGCCTTGCCCCAGTGCAGCCATGTCAGTGCAGCCATGTCAGTGCAGCCATGTCAGTGCAGCCTTCGTCAGTGCAGCCTTGTCAGTGCAGCCTTGTCAGTGCAGCCTTCCCCAGTGCAGCCTTCCCCATGCAGCCTTCCCCAGTGCAGCCTTCCCCAGTGCAGCCTTGTCAGTGCAGCCTTCCCCAGTGCAGCCTTGTCAGTGCAGCCTTCCCCAGTGCAGCCTTGTCAGTGCAGCCTTCCCCAGTGCAGCCTTCCCCGTGCAGCCTTGTCAGTGCAGCCTTCGTCAGTGCAGCCTTCCCCAGTGCAGCCTTCCCCAGTGCAGCCTTGCCCCAGTGCAGCCTTGCCCCAGTGCAGCCTTGCCCCAGTGCAGCCTTCGATCCTCTGTCCCTGCCATCCTGGGCTTCAAAATCACCGACCGCGATTTGAAAATGGCACCGCCGGCGCCGAAATACACAGAGCCGGTCCTCGGCTTTTCCCGGCGGCTCTCATTCACTTTCGGCTCCACTCGTAGTTCCGAGCAGAGCTATCCGAACCTAGCCGAGTAGGTTCGGATAGCTCCGCTCGGGACTACGAGTGGAGCCAAAAGTGAACGAGAGCCGCTGAGAAGAGCCGAGGACCGGCTCTGTGTATTTCGGCGCCGGCGGCGCCATTTTCAAATCGCGGTCGGCGATTTTGAAGTTGTGACAGCTCGGGATCGCAGGGGATCGGCGTATAACACGCACCTGCGATTTTCCCCTGATTTTAAGGGGAAAAAAGTGCGTGTTATACGCCAATAAATACGGTACCTTATTCCACCCCCCCTTCCCGCCCCCTTTTTTTTTTTCTTTCTTTTTTCTTTTCTCCTCCTCTTCTTTTTTCCTCTTTATCCTTCTCTCTTTTGTTTTTTCTTCTGTGTTCTTTATTATGTAGTGAAATACAGCTGCAATTTCGGCTGTTATAAGTATAGAGAACATAAGATACATTGAGTTTGCAATTTAGTCTGTTGAAATGATGATATATGTTCAAGTATTTGAAAGACCAGATATATATACTATGGTTAACTTGGCAAATGTGCAGGGGGCTCCATGAGGCCCTTTGGTTTCTTATATCCTTTATAGGTATGATAGAGATGAAGTTGTTGTTATTATGTTAATGAAATTGTTTCAAGTCATGAAATGTCTTTTAACATATGGAACATTTTGACTAAGATGCGTATGTCTAAGGAATTGACGTATTTTGTGGTATGCCAAGGAACCATGTTTAAAATAAATAAATAGAGAATTAAAAAAAAAAAAAGATTCTGTATTGCTTCCTGACATGGCCAGTGCCCATTCCGGAAACTCCAGGCAGATCTCCTAAATTTTACATGGAATCATAAACAACATAGAATAGCTTGCTTGACACTTTTTGCCTCTTGAAATGAGGGGGGGTTTGGCCTTCCCTAACCTCCTACCCTATTACTATGCTGCTCAATTGAGGGCTATAGCCTCATGGGCTACCCTCTCAGCGTACAATCGCTGGATCCAAATAGATAAACTATGGTTACCGCCAACCCACATGAATAACCTACTGTGGAATACTGATGCTGACATACCTTCTGCCTCTTTGCTGCATACTATGGCCCTACTGTGCAATATTTGGCGACAGCTAAGGCATACCTAATCCCTCCAATCCAAAGCCTCCTTACTGACAGTTTTCCTCTACAATTCTAAACTACTGGTCAGCCTCACTCACCATATGATTTCTCCCTGGTTACAGAGGAACTTCTTCCACTATGGCCATTTAGTGAACCCAGTGACGAGAGTCTTACTCTCTTTTGAGGAACTCAGGGAAAAACATGATCTGCCCCGTAGTGCCTTTTTTGGTTACCTTCAAATCCAGCACTACGCCCTAACCTTTACCCCCAATCCTCAGTTTTCCAAAATGTCCGCATTTGAACGCCTAATTCTTTCTGGCCCATCACAAAAAGGTTTAACCTCAGATATATAAACTTTTAAACTCATATAATATGGACTTTCGAGGTAAACATAATTATATGCTTAAATGGGAGCAAACTCTTGAAGAAGAACTCTCCACTGAGCAGTGGCAAACCATATGGTCCCAAGGAACCAAAAGCTCTATTTGCACCCTCTACAAGGAAAATACCTACAAAGTGCTATTTTTTTGTACATGACCCCCTCCCGTCTACATGCTATATATTCAACGGCCTCGGACTGCTGCTGGAGGTGCCGTAAAGATCAGGGCACTCTATTGCATATCTACTGGCAAAGCCCATCCTTGCAGTCATACTGGTGCTCGGTCCAGGACCTCCGTGCGACTATTGCGAATTGGATGTGGGTTTTCCCCGCATTCAATTCACATAGCAGGAGATTGTGGCCGGCTCTCAATGGAGCCAGTTCACACATCTCCGTAGCGGCTCCAGTGCAAATTGCACAGGAGCCCTGTGCGTCTTTTGGTCCATTTCAGCCCAAAATTCAGGCTTGAATCGGACCTGAAACTGTGAACGGGGATGAACCGGCACCTGCTGTGAGCCACATGCGGCAATACAGTGAACCCAGCCTTAGCGAAAAAATTGGCCACCCACATCTTAACGGCAGCCAGATGTCTGATAGCCCTCCAATGGAAGAGACAAACACCACCGACACCAACTGACCTCTATGCTAGTATTAAGGATGTGGAGATCATGGAGTCCCTGACGGCACGACTGGCTAACAAGTTTAATCGCAAACTTGCGATTTGGGAACCCTGGCATCTCAAGGAAGACCCTCCATGAGGCTCTCAAGCCCTTCTTCTATCCAGGATGTCAACTGTCTCTAGACCCAGGAATGATGAGCCCTGTCTGTCTACTCTTTCTACCTCTTCTCTTTTCGTTTCTTCTTTTTTCTTCTTCTTTTTTCTTCTTCCTTTATATGAGCCCAATACCTCCTTGCGTTCAGAATCACTGGCTCAGCTATTTCAAGAACCCATTGTATTGATTCCACGCTACTGGTTCACCTGACTCCTCAGTAGTACACACAACAACTGGTTACAGAACTATGTAGCCATTTTATTGGTTTTACTCAAGCCCCACGTGTATTGCTATGTGCTTATTCTATGTCGGTTCCCCCTTCATATTGTAAAGTGCTGCATAAACTGTTGTCACTATATAAATCCTGTATGATAATAATGGCAGCGTTGCCATCGGTACAGTCGACCTTTTATTATCAATAAAATATAAAAACCCGTAAACATTAAAGTACAGGTGTAAGGAGAAAGTACATGGCAGTCCTAAACCTCCTCTATGGCAGCCCTAAAAATGGCTGTCTGGCTGCAATCTTTTTGCAATAAAGTAGAGCTATGGGCAAAACTTTTTTTAAAAATTTTTTCATTTTGGATAGAGTAAAGCCTCGGACACACGGTACGATTGTTGGCAGGGGATTATCTGTTGACAGACTGTTGTCCTAAAATCATACCTTTAAGCCTCGTACACACGGTACGGTTGTTGGCCAACCGAGTGTTTGATTTTTGTCAAGAGGGTGTGTGCCAGGATCTTGTCTTGCACACTAACGTTACACAATTGTCGTGCCACAAACACAAATGTAGTGACATGCTATGAGGAATTTCAGCTCTTGAGCACCGCCCTTTGGGCCCCTTCTGCTAATTTTGTGTTTGGTGAGCATTGATTCAGAGCATGCGTGTTTGTACTTTCGACTTTTGTGTGAAGGATTTGTGTACTGACCATACGAAAATCAGATGTCAAGCCGTTGTCCACCGAAAATTTAATAGCCTGTCATCCAACATTCATTGGCCGAAAATTGGACAATTGTCAAAAGGAGCGTACTAACGGTAAGATTTTGGGACAACAGTCTGTCAGCAGACAATCCCATGCCAACAATCGTACCATGTGTACGATGCTTTAGTTTTATTTTTAACATCTTTTTCTTATTGGGGAGGGGAGAGGAAATCTCTGCTAATTAAGAACATCTCCTGGGGACACCCAGGTCACCAAAATTAGTGTCCCCATTGGAAGATTTTCCCTCTATTACTTTCCTGGGGACAATAATAATGGTAAACAGTACAAATTGAAAGGGTGACTCTACCTAACGGGAACAGCAATAAAATTTGGCAGGTGTTCTAATCCCGCTCCACTCGATCCAAAACTAAAAAAAAGTTTTGCTTTTAGTTATACCTCAATGCCTTGAAAGAAGCATACTGTAAATGAGTGTCAGGATTTATTTTCTCTGTTAACAACAAAACCTGGGGAATGCCCAGGAAAAAACTCCAAGCCTACTTACCACCAGCTCGCAGACAACCAATTAGCCTGTCTAACAGTATGCGTTAAAAACAGGGGTTCAGTCCTCACGCATTTGCAAACGCATGCGAGAGCCACGTCACGGCACCCTGTAATCCGTGGTCCTAACACTAAAATTTGGGTGTCCCCACAGTGGAGGCACATGCATTCTGATGGATAAGTGAGGGCAGGTGGACTGAAGGGAGCCCACCCCTTCTTAAAGGTACAGGACACACCAAACACCCAGCAAATAGCACAATGGCTGCAAAGGTGCTGGTGCGTTGCTGGACCAATACGCACACCCACGTGATTACATAAACTTGCCACCACCCTCACTTATAGCTGGCTATCACAGTAAGAGGCATTGGAAGGCCACAAACAGATAACAACAAAACCTGGGGAATGCCCAGGGAAAATCTCCAAGCCTACTTTATTTTCTCTGTACCTGTTCCATCTGCATGACAGCCAGGCAACTAGCAATTTCAAACTCAATGGCAGCTTACACACTTCTCTCATGACAGGTTTTCTTTAAAGGTATTAACAAGCTTTAAAAAGAAGTATAACCAAAGCTATTTTGGCTATACTTCTCCTATGGATTACAGGAGTGCAGTTCCTTCTGCACTCCTGTGACCCGTTTTCAGGCAACAGCATGCTAAAGCCCGTTGACATCACAGCCAGGATCCACTCAGATGCCTGGATCGGCAGCTGGTTCAGGCTATTTATTATAGCAAAAAGTACAAAATATTGTATTTTTTTTCAAAATTGTCGCTCTTATTTGTTTATAGCGCAAATAATAAAAACTGCAGAGATGATCAAATACCACCAAAAAAAAGCTCTATTTGTTCAAAAAAAGGACGTTAATTTTGTTTGGGTACAACATTGCATGACCGAATTGCGACGTATTACATTGCAAGTTAAAAATGCATTCTGTCATGTTAAGATACAAAATATTTCCCTCCTGAAATTCTATCCATCTCTATAGTTACCTGGCATTACTAGCAACCCCTTGACAGGGTTCAGTGTTCAGACCCAGGTGACTGTAATCAGGGAGAGGGAAGGTTAGCAGAGCATTTTGATCGAATTGTGTTGGAGAGTCTCTGTAAAGAGAAGGTGAGTAAAGAGCAAATTCAGTTCATATATGTTTCTTGTAACAACTGGTAATTTTATATGATGACACTCTCTTGTCCTTGAGTTGATGTGCATAGAAGTACACAGAGTCTGGAGTGCGGTGTAGTACAATTACAGCCACTTGTCCAGCTCCATCCAGTTAGCATTGCACCTGATATGGAGTACTATCTGCAAGTTACCAATTGTTGATTGAGAGCCGGCAAACATTACAGTGTTTGTTCTCCCCGTCATTCCACAGAACAAAATTAAGCTCAGGAACTCTAATTAATTTCAATGAGAGGCTTTGCTGCTTAATCAGCACCACAGTTTGAAGACAATGACGGCCTCCCCACAAAGCAGGCGGGAGGCCTAACAAGTACAGATCTGCTTAATTAGATTTTAATTATTGCCAGTTAGGAGCTGCTGCGTTCTGCCATCTGCATTCTGATAGGAATAGAAAGTCTACTTTATTTCCATATGTTTTGAGGATCGGTGAAAAACCATTGTAATAAACCATTCTCTTCCTATATTAGTTATTATATTTATGGCGGTGCTTTTGCTAGTATTGTGTCTGCTTGGGGTGATGTATGGCCAGACTCTGGTGATGTATGGCCAGACACTCTCTGGCTTTGTGTATCACAAACACACAATAGGATTTCTCGTACTGGGAGTCATCGGTCATTGTTACAGTCTGCTCACATAGTGTCCAATATAATGTACAAGCAAGAATCTGTCAGGATAGTAGGAAAGGAGGTGTCATTGGTCACTTATTTTTGAAGCTGTAAGTTGACAGCTGTCAATTCTATCCTTGGTTTATTGCTCTGTAAGTGTCGACCTATGAAGCCTGTTATCGCTGAACTCCAGTCAGCCATTACGGAGTAACTCCACTTTTGTTGAGAAAAACATTTCCCTCAGAGTGATCTGTGTACATTGCAGGGATTTTAACAAACATATTTATTATTTACTTAGCAGATTCCTACCTTCTGTTATTCTGAAGAAATAGTTGTTTGTGTCCATGTGCAATGTAAATCTAATGGGAGTAGTTTTATAATTATCAATTAGCTGCTTCACTTGCATGGTTCTAATGAGGAAATTGGCAAGGTATGCATCCCTTTAGGCATGATTTCCCTTTGGGAGTATCTCACCAAAAATTACATTTTTGTTGCAGGGGATGCCCAAAATCTGATTGTATCTTAGCACAGACGTCTTGGAAAATCACTAAGCCAATTGCACAAGCAGGAAATTATACATCTGGGAGTGTTCTGTACACCAGATTGCCATATTGCATTGTATATTGCAGAAAATTACAGTGCTGCAGATTTCAACGGTAATTTTTAATAACACTCAATTTCAGTCAATTACAATATGGCTTGTGTAGCAATTGTATATGCTATAATAATTTTTTCTATTCACTATTTTTTTCCCATGAAAGTGGAGTTACCCTTTAAAACAACAGTAGATTGGACCGCCTTAAAAAACAGGGGTTTATTGCTTGTTTTGTCTAATGGGTAAGGAATAAACAGAATTATTTACCTTATTCCTTGCGCAAATGACTTCTTTCTGGTGTATGACCGATATCATTGTCATATAGTCACTAGGGATGAGCTTTCTGTTCGGGTCGAACATAAACTCAAATTTGAGCGGCGCGTAATGGCCCATAATGCACTGCGGGAGCGCAGTGCATTACTCCATGATGATTGGCCAAAGCATGCACCATGACCTGCATGCTTTGGCCAATCCCAGTGCCCTCAGCTAAGAGAGCCATAATTGGCCAAAGGCAGGGTGCCTTTTGCCAATCATGGCTCAGGGGGACTAAGTCCACGCCCCACATTATATAAGGCTGCCTGCACGTCGGTGCCGTGTAGTGTGTTGTTAGCGTGGACGGAGAGAGAGTGTCATTTAGATTGAGCAGGCAGGTTATTCAGTTAGCTGCAGTGTATTTAATATATATATATATACACAGACAGTCTCGTATGTATGTATGTATATATATATATATATATATATATATATATATATATATATCCACTGTATCCAGTTTAGCTATATCTGACTGCAGTCCATTCCTGGTGTACTGTTTCTAATATACAGTTGTGCTCATAAGTTTACATACCCTGGCAGAATTTATGATTTCTTGCCCATTTTTCAGACAATATGAATGATAACACAAAAACTTTTCTTTCACTCATGGTTAGTGCTTGGCTGAAGCCATTTATTATCAATCAACTGTGTTTACTCTTTTTAAATCATAATGACAACAGAAAATACCCAAATGACCCTGATCAAAAGTTTACATACCCTGGCGATTTTGGCCTGATAACATGCACACAAGTTGACACAAAGCGGTTTGAATGGCTATTAAAGGTAACCATCCTCACCTGTGACCTGTGTGCTTGTAATTAGTGTGTGTATAAAAAGGTCAATGAGTTTCTGAACTCCCGACAGACCCCTGCCTCTTTCATCCAGTGCTGCACTGATGTTTCTGGATTCTGAGTCATGGGGAAAGCAAAAGAATTGTCAAAGGATGTGCGGGAAATGGTAGTTGAACTGTAAAAAACAGGAAAGGGATATAAAAAGTTATCCAAAGAATTGAGAATGCCAATCAGCAGTGTTCAAACTCTAATCAAGAAGTGGAAAATGAGGGGTTCTGTAGAAACTAAACCACGGTCAGGTAGACCAACTAAAATTTCAGCCACAACTGCCAGGAAAATTGTTCAGGATGCAAAGAAAAACCCACAAATAACTTCAGGTGAAATACAGGACTCTCTGAAAACATGTGGTGTGGCTGTTTCAAGATGCACAATAAGGAGGCACTTGAAGAGAGATGGGCTGCATGGTCGAGTCGCCAGAAGAAAGCCATTACTATGCAAATGCCACAAAGTATCCTGATTACAATACGTCAAACTGCACAGAGACAAGCTTCAAACCTTCTGGCACAAAGTCATTTGGAGTGATGAGACCAAAATTTTGCTTTTTTGGTCACAACCATAAACGCTACATTTGGAGAGGAGTCAACAAGGTCTATGATGAAAGGTACACAATTCCTACTGTGAAACACGGAGGTGGATCGCTGATGTTTTGGGGATGTGTGAGCTACAAAAGGCACAGGAAATTTGGTCAAAATTGATGGCAAGATGAATGCAGTAAGTTATCAAAAAATACTGGAGGAACATTTGCATTCATCAGCCAGGAAGCTGCGCATGGGACGTACTTGGACTTTCCAACATGACAATGATCCAAAACACAAGGCCAAGTCAACCTGTCATTGGTTACAGCAGAATAAAGTGAAGGTTCTGGAGTGGCCATCTCAGTCTCCTGACCTCAATATCATTGAGCCACTCTGGGGAGATCTCAAAACATGCAGTTCATGCAAGACAGCCCAAGAATTTACAGGAACTGCAGGCTTTTTGCCAAGAGGAATGGGCAGCTTCACCATCTGAGAAGATAAAGAGCCTCATCCACAATTACCACAAAAGACTTCAAGCTGTCATTGATGTTAAAGGGGGCAATACAGGGTATTAAGAACTGGGGTATGTAAACTTTTGATCAGGGTCATTTGGTTAGTTTCTGTTGCCATTATGATTTAAAAAGAGTAAACACAGTTGATTGATAATAAATGGCTTCAGCCAAACACTAACCATGAGTGAAAGAAAAGTTTTTGTGTTATCATTCATATTCTCTGAAAGATGACCAAGAAATCATAAATTCTGCCAGGGTATGTAAACTTATGAGCACAACTGTACTTCAGGTAGGCAGGTTATTCAGTTAGCTGCAGTGTATTTAAAATATATATACAGACAGTCTTGTGTATGTATGTGTGTGTGTGTGTATATGTGTGTATATATATATATATATATATATATAATCTATCCCTTTCATCACTAAGCCTATTTTTGAAATTTGGTGTTTACAAGTTAAAATCCGTATTTTTTGCTAGAAAATTACTTAGAGTTCCCAAACATTATATATTTTTTTTAGCAGAGAATCTAGAGAATAAAATGGCGATTGTTGCAATATTTTTTATCACACGGTATTTGTGCAGCAGTGTTTTAAACGCAAATTTTTGGAAAAGAGACACTTTCATGAATTTTAAAAAATCCAAACCGTAAAATCACCCCAATTTTTTTGTATAATGTGAAAGATGATGTTACGCCGAGTAAATAGATACCAAACATGTCACCCTTTATAATTGCACGCACTCGTGGAATGGCGACAAACTACGGTACCTATGAATTTTTCCATAGGCGACGCTTTAAATTTTTTTTACGGTTACCAGGTTTGAGTTACAGAGGAGGTCTAGGGCTAGAATTATTGCTCTCGCTCTGACGATTGCGGCGATACCTCACATGTGTGATTTGATCACCGTTTACATATGCAGGCGCGACTTCCGTATGCATTTTCTTCGCTGTGCGAGCTCGCGGGGACAGGGGCACTTTAAAAATTTTTTTATTTTATTTATTTTTTTTACTTTATAAATTGTGTTTTAAAAAAAAATTTTTTTTTTTTACTTTTATTGCTGTCACAAGGAATGTAAACATCCCTTGTGACAGTAATAGGTGGTGACAGGTACTCTATATGGAGGGATCGGGGGTCTAAAAGACCCCCGATCCCTCCTCTGCACTTCAAAGTATTCAGATTGCCGAAAACGGCGATTCTGAATACTGTGTACTTTTTAAAATTCGGCGCCATTGGCAGCCGAGTAAACGGGAAGCTGATCGCCCGCTGTAAACAACGGTACCGGGATGATGCCTGCAGCTGCGGGCATCTTCCCGGTATAACCCCGGAAAGCCGAGTACGCATATCTGCGTACGGTCGGCGGAAAGGGGTTAAATATATCCACTGCATACAGTTTAGCTATATTAGCTATATCTGACCGCAGGCCGTCCTGGTCTACGTTTTCTAATATACTTGTCTCGTGTATATATATATATATATAATTTATCCACTGCATACAGTTTAGCTATATCTGACTGCAGGTCATTCCTGGTGTACTTTTTCTAATATACTTCAGGCGGTGTACACAGTACCATGCACCCCTAGTGCAGTAGCTACTACTTTTCTGGTGGTGTACACAATACAGTACACCCATAGTTGTTATTACACTTCTGTTGGTGTACACAGTACCGTGCATCCATAGTGCAGTTGCTACTACTTTTCTGGTGGTGTACACATTACACAATACAAACAGTGCACCCATATTTGCTATTAGACTTCTGTTGGTGTACACAGTACCGTGCACCCCTAGTGCAGTTGCTACTACTTTTCTGGTGGTGTACACAATACAGTACACTTATAGTTGTTATTAAACTTCTGTTGGTGTACACAGTACCGTGCACCCATAGTGCAGTTGCTACTACTTTTCTGGTGGTGTACACAGTACACAATACAGTGTTTTTCCTCTGACTGAACGAAGCCTCAGCAACATGTTGTCCAGCACCAGGAAATTGTAACCTCACAGGGTCTGGAAATGCATTGCACGAACCTTTCTTCAAGGCCTCTTGAAGATGTTTCATCCTCTGCTCCCTCTGCGAAGGCAAGATGAGTTCTGCAACCTTACCCTTGGATCAACGTGGATCAAGAAGGGTTGCCAGCCAGTAATGATCCCTCTCTTTGATACCACGAATCCTAGGGTCCTTACGCTGCATGGCCTCCCTGATTTTGCAAAGCCTGCGAAAGTTTGCAGAGGCATTCGATTCTGAGTCCTCTGGGTCACTAAGGATCACATGATCCATAACAATCTCCTCCCAGCCACGTACAACTCCTTGGGTTTCTGGGGACTGAAAACCATCCCTTGAAGACTGCTGCTGCGTGTTATCCTCCACGTCCATGCTGACACAATCTTCCTCCTCTTCTTCCTGTGTGTTTGGCGGGCCTGCAGGAATAATATCTGGATAAAGGAGGCCTTGAAAGGTAAGGAAGTCCTCCTCTTCCTCCCGCTGTTCTGCCTCAAGTGCCTTGTCCATTATTCCATGAAGTGTGTGCTCCAACAGGAAGACAAGAGGGACAGTATCACTGATGCATGCATTATCGCTGCTCACCATCCTTGTGGCCTCATCAAATGGTGACAGGACAGTGCATGCATCCTTGATCAGTAGCCACTGGTGTGGCGAAAAGAAGCCAAGCTCCCCTGACCCTGTCCTGGTGCTATATTCACACAGGTACTCAGTGATAGCCCTCTGCTGCGTGTGCAGCTGCTGCAGCATTGCCAACGTTGAGTTCCACCTGGTGGACATGTCACAAATGAGGCAGTTGGTGGGCAGGTTGCATTCCCTTTCAATGTCAGCCAGCGGAGCACTGGCATTGTATGACCATTGGAAATGACCACAGACTTTTATGGCCTGCCTCAGAAGATCTTGTAACCCTGGGTACCTGCTCAAGAACCGCCACACCACCAAATTCAGGATGTGTGCCAAACATGGAACATGGGTCAAGTGTCCCTGTTGGAGGGTGGAGAGAAGGTTGGTGCCATTGTCGCATACAACCATTCCTGGCTGAAGGTGGCGTGGTGTGGTGTGGCTCCTGTCCTCTAAGCAGTGGTTTAACCTTAAACTACATAGAGGGTTCTTTCTGTAAGAGTGGCAAGGATGTGGAATTCCAGAGGCGGTGGTCTCAGCGGGGGGCATCGATAGTTTCAAGAAGCTATTAGATAAGCACCTGAACGACTGCAACATATATACAAGGTAATACTAACATATAATCACACACATAGGTTGGAATTGATGGACTTGTGTCTTTTTTCAAACTCACCTACTATGTAACTATGTAACTCCTGCACCGCATGGCATCTTTTTGCCTGAGTGCTTGCGTAGCCCCTTGAATGCTTACGGAGCATCGCTGGGTCAGAAAACAAATCTGCAGAAGAGGCCATAGAGGAAGAAGAAGAGGAGGGGGTGGAGGAGAGAGCTGTGGCAGAATCACCGCTAGCATTTTGGAGGCGTGGTGGCGGAACAAGCTCCAACAATACTGAACCTTGTCCTGCATCCTTCCCAGCTGCCAGCAAAGTTACCCAGTGTGCCATGAAGAAAAGGTAACATCCCTGCCCATGCCTGCTAGACCATGAGTCTGCAGTAATATACACCTTACAGCTGACCGCCCTGTCCAACAAGACAAAAATATTGCCTTCCACATGTTGGTAGAGAGCTGGAATGGCCTTCCGTGAAAAGAAATGGTGTTTTGGAACCTGCAACTGAGGTACAGCATGTTCCACAAATTCACGAAAAGGGGCAGAGTCTACCAGCTGAAAAGGCAGTAGTTGCAGTGCTAGCAATTTGGCCAAGCTAGCATTCAGACACTGAGCATGTGGATGGCTGGGACCGAATTTCTTTTTACGGTTTAGCAACTGGGGTAGGGAAATTTGCCTGCTAAAATCACATGGTGGTGTATTGCTAGCAGAGTGGCTGCAAGTATTTGGGACACCTATTGCTATGCCTTCATTCCTCTCAGTGCAGGTTTTCGAGAGGACTGGAGGTATAAAAGGGTTGGAGATCCCAGATGAGGAGCAAGGAGAAGTCCGCCTTTTTCTTTGATGTGGGTCTTTCAAGTGCTGTTGCCAACGGACTTGTTGCCTTATGAGTTTATGTGAAATCTACATTAATAGCTGTAAAATATTGGAATTATGAATATATTTAATTTAGCTTTTATCAATGTAGGGCGGAACATATTATCTTCACAGAAATCTCTGGCAGACCAGACAAGTCGGTGCCTAGGCTTGTGTATACAAACAATGGGATCCAAACCTGATTGTTTTACACATACTCACTTCAAATGATCCCATGCTGGGATATGCAATGAAGGGAGGCCAACCCGTAATCAATACTTAACTTCCTGGGAAAATGCAAGTTAAGCTCCTGCTCAGAAGAGTCACAAGGATTTGCAATAAAGGGGGCTGACTTATGCAAAGTATAGGGATTGGAGATGTAGCCAGTCCTTAACCAGGAATAGGGAAGCTCACCAATCAGAGCCATGCTATGCCAACCAGTGAGGCATCAGCATGTAATGATATACACAGACTAGATGGGAGGGAAACACACACCTTTATGGGAGAGCAACCATCAGAATGGAACCTTGGTGCAAAGGGTAATTATGGGAAAGGTCTGCATTTTACTATATGTTTGTAGATGTTTTCAGGAATATACTCTGTATTCCTTCATGTAATTCTCTTATTTTAACCTAATATTTTCTTTCTTGGTGTAGACTATATATAGATTAGATAAACTTTCAACTACTCACCAATAAATGTTGTTGTGCTAAAGCTTTCACTCATGGTCAAAGAACTCTCATTTAACCCAAATCATATCTGAGAGATATTAAATCTCAAATATAGTATATGGGAAAAAGACTGCATGGGAGGTCGTCATATGTCTGGTCAAGCATGTGGTGCCCAAGCGGCTGCTGTTGTGGCCATGCTTGATCCGCTTCAGACATAGGTTGCAAACAGCAATGGTGCGATCTGCTGCACACGTGTCCAAAAAGGCCCACACCAAGGAACTTTTCAAAAGCGCAGTCAGCAGCGCCCTGCACCTGCGGAACTCTACGGTGTGATGCAGTACGGTGGCTGCCCTCTAGAGGACATCCTGCCTCGTTGGAGTTGTGCCTCCTCCTCCTCTATTCTATCAGGTACCCAAGTAGAGTCAGTGACCTCATCATCCCCTCCCTCCTCATCACTGGAGGAAACTTGGCACTATGCTGCAGCTGGGGTAACATGACTGCCAGTTTCTTGTCCTTTTTGGGCACCCCCTCTCTCTAGGCTCACGTTACTCCCTTCCTCAACTGGAAACCAACAGCAGCATGTACCCGACACTGTGGTCGAATAGTTCGGGGGACTCCTCTGTGCATGATACTGGGGCTACGGAAGGAGTGACTGTGGACAAGGAGCCCGTGGAATAGGCCGCTTTGGCAGCTGCATAGGAAGGAAAACTACTCTGAGCCTGGGTGAAAGAGGATGAGGAGGATGAGGACGGCTTTGTTATCCACTCCACCAACTCTTCTGCATGTTCTGGCTCAATAACACAGCCAGCAGCAGAAAAAAAGGGTAAGTGTGTCCCACGCCCACCGGCAGAGGATGCACCATGTCCATGACCAGCACTGTTAACTGTAGACACAGAGCCTGCTTGCCCTTTTTTAGTGGCCTGTGAGTGTCTGCCTCTCCTTGGTGGCCTTCTGGACATGATGTATATTTTGTTTTGCAACACCGTACTACACTGTTTTGTGTACTGTGTACACCACCAGAAAAGAAGTAGCAACTGCACTACGGCTGCACTGTATTGTGTACTGTGTACACCACCAGAAAAGTAGTAGAAACTGCACTACGGCTGCACTGTATTGTGTACTGTGTACACCACCAGAAAAGTAGTAGCAACTGCACTACGGCTGCGCTGTATTGTAATTACAATTTTTGATCTAATATTTCACAGCAGGGGTTACAGTGTTGTGGCACCACCACCACTGCCTAAGGCCCAATTTTCCTGCCCCTGTTTAACAGGGGCATGTAATTACAATTCTTGATATAATATTTCACAGCAGGGCCTGTTCCTGCGCCCACCAAGAGTATCTGTGAGGGGTTACAGTGTTGTGGCACCACAACCACCACCGCCTAAGGCCCAATTTTTCTGCCCCTGTTTAACAGGGGCATGTAATTACAATTCTTAATATAATATTTCACAGCAGGGCCCATTCCAGCGCCCACCAAGAGTAACTGTGAGGGCTTACAGTGTTCTGGTACCACCAACACCTAAGGCCCAATTTTCCACAGAGTGTATAGGGCAGGCCGTATAGTATTTACAGGCGGTCCCCTATTTTCAAACATCCGTCGTACAAAAGGAGGGAGACAACAGGAAATGAGAGGAAATCTACCCCTAGGAAGGGAAATTCTCTCCTGTAAGAGTTAATATGGAAAAAAGGTGTCTCCACTGATGCTTTATCACTAATCCTTGTTTCCCTAATAACCCAAAATTT
This sequence comes from Aquarana catesbeiana, assembly GCF_042186555.1. Taxonomy (NCBI): domain Eukaryota; kingdom Metazoa; phylum Chordata; class Amphibia; order Anura; family Ranidae; genus Aquarana; species Aquarana catesbeiana. Next base: position 95,487,111 of record NC_133336.1, on the reverse strand, counting down.
TCAAAATTCAATTGTCATTGGGACAGAAAGTGAGGTGAAATCTTCTGAAGAGGGGCACAGGCAGCAAAGCAAATGTCACAGTGGTGATATCCCTTCCCTATATTATCCAAAAAGCTTAAAAATAGATTTTTGGGCTGGAGCTACACCTAAAAAATGTACCTGTTCCAAATTACAAACAGATTCAACTTAACAACAAACCTACAGTCCCTATCTTGTTTGTAACCCAGGGACCACCTGTATACTGCTGTTCAGAGTATATAGGGCCTGGGGGCCCCACACCTTTTTTTTTTTTTTACTTAGGTGCGGGGTTCCCCTTAATATCCATACCAGGCCCAAAGGGCCCGGTAATTGTCGGGGGGGGGGGGGGGGCAACATTACATTACAGCCGCAAGCAGTTTTAAATTACTTTTTTTCCTTTAGAAATGTCATTTTTTGCAGGGACTGTTCTAAACATGGGAAAAATGCGCCATTTTACAGGCATACTATAGACACCCCCAGGCACGATATTTAAAGGAATATTACACTTTTATTGTTTCACTTTAAGCATTCTTAAAATCACTGCTCCCAAAAAAACTGCCATTTTTAAAACTTTAACTTGCAAGTTATAGTTTTAAAAATGGCAGTTTTTTTGGGCTAATGTGCATTAGCCTTTAAAATTAGCAGTTTTGATTTTTCACGTTCGAGTCCCATAGACTTTAACGGTGTTCGCACAAATTTCTTGTCTGTTCGCATGTTCTGCCGCAAACCAAACCGGGGGGGTGTTCGGCTCATCCCTAATAGTCACAACCTCTCTGACATCTCATCATGTACCATACAGGGCCAACAGTCTTGCATTGTACCATTGTACCTGAGGATATCAAGTAAGGGTTCGGGGGCACAAACTACTACTGTCTTTTGGGTTGACTGGATTTAAATTTTCAGTCATTCTTTAAAGAGAAAAGCAAGAATAAGGGCAGAGTCGCATCTATGGATGCAGTAATGTATATGCTTTTGTGCTTGAGGCTCATTACTTTAACCCCTTCCTGCCCCAGGCCGCTTTTTAAACAATTTGAATCACCTGAGGGGGCAGGAAGGATTGACAGTCATGTGACCACTTCACAGTGGGCACATGATCAGAAGTCGTCCCGCTGACTACCGACCCATAGCCTGGACCAGAAGCTGTCTCCAACAGTGAGTGCACCCTCCACACAGAAACAACCCTGCCCAAAGATGCATAGGTGCAGTGTGTGGGTGTTAAAGGCCACCTTTTTACCACCACACATATGTGCCAGGTAGTTGTAAAGGGGTTAAAGGCATTGTACACTTTCAAATGTTTGCAATGTTTTAACTCAGTATTAGTGTAGTTACAGTATATTCTCTATGTTGTTTGCCTTACCTTGTAATGATAGGCTTATATGTTGTGGCTGCAGTTTGTAGTGTCATAGCTGATCAATCCCCTATATCAGTGGCATATCATCCATATGTGCAGAGTGTTCACTGCACACGGCCCCCAAGGGGGGGAGGGGCACTGTGACCCACCCTGCACACATGGATGATTGTCTCTTGACAGCTGGGGATGATCGGTGCGGTGGGGGACACACATGGATGATTGTCTCTTGACAGCTGGGGATGATCGATGCGGTGGGGGACAACTGTGAGCACCGATCCCCCTGTTTGTTTTTTTTAGCTGAGCTGACAGGCGCTTCTCCTCCTCTTCCTCACACAGCTGTCAGCTGAAATGTCATACAGGGAGATCGGTGCTCACAGCTGTCCCTCCCACCGCACCGATTATTCCGACTGTTCTCTGTGTCCTCCTCAGCCCCCGTGTCTTCCCCTTCCCCTTGTGTCTTCCCCTTCCCCTTGTGTCCTCCTCTGCCCCGGTGTCTTCTTCTGCCCCGGTGTCTTCCTCTGCCCCGGTGTCCTCCTCTGCCCCAGTGTCTTCCTGTGCCCTGCAGTGCTCCTCCTCCGCCCCCCCATCGCCCTCCCACAGCCAGCTTCCCTCCTCTCCCGCCAGCTGTGGGGGATATATCAGGATGGAGAGCGAAGGAAGGGGCCGGTAAATATGCCATTTACTGGCCCCTTCCTATTCTGAATTGGACACAGAGTGATCGCTACTGATCACTCTAGTGTCCTTGGATAACTGTGCAGAATAAACTGTGTTACTCTGCTTCAGTTTATGCATGAACAGGAGCCGCTGTGTCTCTGTTCATTCATCTTCAATGCTGAGAAAGTTGGGGCTGGGGAATCTCTGTTCTCAGTCCCTTTCTCTGTCTCAAAGGGGAGATGTCAGGGTCTTTTTAGACTCCTAATATCCATCTCACCAAAGCCCACCAATAGGGCCGATTGAGAAAAAAAAAAAAAGAATTCAATATTACAACATTTTACAATTAAATAAAAAAAATTGTAAAAAAAATGACATAAAATAAAAAAAACTGCTGGCACCATTTTTATACTAAAAAAATAAAAATGTAAAAAATAATGAATAATAAAATAAAAAAAAAAAAAAAAAACTAGCTCACCTACTGATACTATCCACTACCTCCTCCCCCCCAATCATTGTGAAAAAAATACAAAAATAAATTGTAAAAAATAATTAAAAAATAAAATTGTAAAAAATAATAAAAACAAAAAAATTCTGGCACTCTCCATTGCTCTACTGACACCGTCCACTGCCCTACCAGCACCATCCACTGGCCCCCAAAAAGCATTTGGAGAAAAAAATAATAAAAAATTAACATAAAGAACTACTGACACCATCCACTGCCCTACTGAAACCATCCTGAACATACTACCCACCACTGTACATGCCACACGACTCACCTGCACATTCTACCCACCTCCATGCACTCCGCACTCCTCTCCTGCACATTCTACCCACCTCCATGCACTCCGTACTCCTCTCCTGCACATACTACTGACCTTCATACACTCCGCACTCCTCTCCTACACATAATACCCATCACCATACACTCCACACTCCTCTCCTGCACATAATACCCACCACTAGGGATGAGCCGAACACCCCCCCGGTTCGGTTCGCACCAGAACCTGCAAACGGACCGAAAGTTCGCACGAATATTAGAACCCCATTGACGTCTATGGGACTCGAACGTTCGAAATCAAAAGTGCTCATTTTAAAGGCTAATTTGCATGGTATTGTCCTAAAAAGGGTTTGGGGACCCGGGTCCTACCCCAGGGGACATGTATCAATGCAAAAAAAACTTTTAAAAACGGCCGTTTTTTCGGGAGCAGTGATTTTAATGATGCTTAAAGTAAAAAAAAAAAAAGTGAAATATTCCTTTAAATATCGTACCTGAGGGGTGTCTATAGTATGCCTGTAAAGTGACGCGTGTTTCCCGTGTTTAGAACAGTCCCTGCACCAAATGTCATTTTTAAAGGAAAAAATCTCATTTAAAACTGCTTGCGGGTTTAATGTAATGTCGGGTCCTGGCAATATGGATGAAAATCAGTGAGACAAACGGCATGGGTACCCCCAGTCCATTACCAGGCCCTTTGGGTCTTGTATGGATATTAAGGGGAACCCCGCACCCAAATTAAAATAAGGAAAGGTGTGGGGCCACCAGGCCCTATATACTCTGAACAGCAGTATACAGGCTGTAGGTTTGTTGTTAAGTAGAATCTCTTTGTAATTTTGAACGGGTACATTTTTAACGTGTTTAGCTCCAGCCAAAAAATCTTTTTTAAGCTTTTTGGAAAACATAGGGAAGGGTTATCACCCCTGTGACATTTGTTTTGCTGTCTTTCCTCCTCTTCAGAAGATTTCACCTCACTTTTTGTCCCAATGGATTGGAAAGCATCAGTGGAAAGGAGAAATGTTTTTCCCATATTAACTCTTACAGGAGAGAATTTCCCTTCCTAGGGGTAGATTTATTCTCACTTCCTGTTGTCTCCTTCCATTTGCAAGTAGGAGTCGTTTGTAAGTTAGTTGTTTGAAAGTAGGGTCCTGCCCTATATACTCAGCAGAAATTTGGGCCTTAGGTGTTGCTGTGGCCACAACACTGTAAGCCCTCACAGGGCTCTGCTGTGAAATATTAGATCAAGAATTGTAATTACATGCCCCTGTTGAACAGGAGCTGAAAAATTAGGCCTTAGGCACTGGTGCTGGTGCCACAACACTGCAACCCCTCACAGACACTCTAGTTGGAATGCAGGAATGAGCCCTGCTGCAAAGTATTGCATCAAAAATTGTAATTACACGCCCCTGTTAAACAAGGGCTGAAAAATTGGGCCTTAGGCACTGGTGCTGGTGCCACAACACTGCAACCCCTCACAGACACTCTAGTTGGAATGCAGGAACGAGCCCTGCTGCAAAGTATTACATCAAAAATCGTAATTACACGCCCCTGTTAAACAGGGGCTGAAAAATTGTGCCTTAGGCACTGGTGGTGGCACCCAGAACCAAAAATGTTCTTACAAGCTATCAGCGTGATGATTGAGGAGGAAGAGGATAATTACTCAGGGATAGTCACTCAGCATCAGCATAGGCAGTCTGAGATTTCAAAAAAAATTATTCGGTTACATCAGCATCAGGTGCTTGGTAGCTGGTGGTGATCCAAGACTCATTCATTTTTATGAAGGTCAGTCGATCGACCGAGTCAGTGGACAGACGCACCCTGTGATCGGTTACCACGCCTCCAGCAGCACTGAATGTGCGTTCCGAAAGAACGCTGGATGCAGGACAGGCCAGTAGCTCAATTGCATACTGTGCAAGCTCTGGCCAGTGATCCATCCTCAAGACCCAGTAACCCAGAGGATTATCGGTGGGAAAGGTGTCCAAGTCTGATCTTGCCCCTAGGTATTCCTGCACCATGTAAAACAGATGCTGGCGATGGTTGCTGGAACCGATCATACCTTGGGGCTGCGGACCAAAAAATTGTCTGAACGCATCGGTCAGACGGCCACCTTCTCCACCGCTCCTTCTTTGACTGACCGAAGCCTCAGCAACACGTTGTCCAGAAACAGGAGTTTGTAACCTCCCAGTCTCTGGGAACGCGTTGCACAGACCTTTCTGCAAGGCCTCCCGAAGATGTTTCATCCTCTGCTCCCTCTGCGATGGCAAGATAAGGTTCGCAACCTTACCCTTGTAACGTGGATCAAGGAGGGTTGCCAGCCAGTATTGGTCCTTCTCCTTGATACCACGAATACGAGGATCCTTACGCAGGCTTTGCAGGATCAGGGAGGCCATGCAGCGTAGGTTTGCTGAGGCATTCGGTCCGGAGTCCTCTGGGTCACTAAGGACGACATGGTCCGCAGCCACCTCCTCCCAGCCACGTACAAGTCCATGTGTTTCTTGGGACTGATACCTTAAAGACTGCTGCTGATGCTGAGTGCCAGGCTCCACCTCCATACTGACACAATCTTCCTCCTCCTCCTCCTCCTCGTCCTCTTCCTGTGTGATCGGCGGACACGCAGGAACACTGTCTGGATAAAGGGGGCCTTGAGAGCTAAGGAAGTCCTCCTCTTCCTGCCTCTGTTCTGCCTCAAGTGCCCTGTCCATTATTCCACGCAGCGTGTGCTCCAACAGGTGGACAAGGGGGACAGTGTCACTGATGCATGCACTGTCACTGCTCACCATCCTCGTGGCCTCCTCAAATGGTGACAGGACAGTGTATGCATCCCTGATCATGGCCCACTGGCGTGGGGAAAAAAAACCAAGCTCCCCTGACCCTGTCCTGGTGCCATAGTCGCACAGGTACTCATTGATGGCCCTCTGCTGCGTGTGCAGCCGCTGCAGCATGGCCAACGTTGAGTTCCACCTGGTGGGCATGTCACAGATTAGGCGGTTCTTGGGCAGCTTAAACTCCTTTTGGAGGTCCGTCAGCCGAGCACTGGCATTATATGACCGGTGGAAATGCACACAGACTTTCCTGGCCTGCCTCAGGACATCCTGTAAGCCCGGGTACCTGCCCAAGAACCGCTGCACCACCAAGTTAAGGACGTGAGCCAAACAGGGCACATGGGTCATTTGTCCCTGTCGGAGGGCAGAGAGGAGGTTGGTGCCATTGTCGCAAACCACCATTCCTGCCTTAAGTTGGCGTGGCGTCAACCACCTCTGAACCTGCCCCTGCAGAGCTGACAGAACCTCTGCCCCAGTGTGGCTCCTGTCCCCCAAGCACACCAGCTCAAGCACCGCATGGCATCTTTTGGCCTGCGTACTTGCGTAGCCCCTTGAACGACTACGGAGCACCGCTGGTTCCGAGGAAGAGGCCATGGAGGAAGAAGAAGAGGAGGGGGTGGAGGAGAGAGGTGTGTCACAATCATTAGCATTTTGGAGGCGTGGTGGCAGAACAACCTCCAACACTACTGCACCTTGTCCTGCATCCTTCCCAGCTGCCAGCAGAGTCACCCAATGCGCCGTGAAACTTAGGTAACGTCCCTGTCCATGCCTGCTGGACCATGAGTCAGCGGTAATATGCACCTTACCACTGACCGCCCTGTCCAGCGAGGCATGGACATTGCCTTCCACATGCTGGTAGAGAGCCGGAATCGCCTTCCGTGAGAAAAAGTGGCGTTTGGGTACCTGCCACTGAGGAACCGCACATTCCACAAATTCACGGAAGGGGGCAGAGTCTACCAACTGAAAATGCAGCAGTTGAAGTGCTAGCAATTTTGCCAAGCTAGCATTCAACCGCTGGGCATGTGGATGGCTGGGAGCAAACTTCTTTTGGCGGTGCAGCAGCTGGGGCAGGGAAATTTGCCTGGTACAATCTGACGTCGGTGTACCAAAATCAGATTGCCCACAAGTACTTGGCTGTGACACACCTAATTCTACACCTTCATTCCTCTCAGTGCAGGTCTCAGAGAGGACTGAAGGTCTAGTGGGGTTGGAAATCTCAGCTGATGAGGAGCAAGGAGAGGTCCTCTTTGTTCTTTGGTGTGGGTCTTTTAGATACGCTTGCCAACGAACTGCATGGCAGGTCAACATATGTCTGGTCAAGCATGTGGTACCCAAGCGGGAGATGTTTTGGCCACGCGAGATACGCTTGAGACATATGTTGCAAATAGCAGCGGTGCGATTTGATGCACTCGTCTCAAAAAAGGCCCACACCAAAGAACTTTTTGAATAACGCGCAGAGACTGCAGCGCCCTGCACATGTGGAGCTTTGGGGTGTGATGCAGTCAATGTGCTGCCCTTAGGCTGGCCCCTGGAGGGCATCCTGCCTCGTTGGTGATGTGCCGCCTCCTCCTCCTCCTCCTCTCTCCTATCAGGCACCCACGTTGAGTCAGTGACCTCATCATCCCCTCCCTCCTCATCACTGGAGCAAACCTGGCAGTATGCTGCAGCAGGGGGAGCATGGCTGCCAGATTGCTGTCCTTCTTGGGCACCCCCTCTGTCCGTGCTCATGTTACTGCCTTCATCGAGCTCAGTATCATCATCAGAGCCTTCCAAACGCTGGGCATCCTCCTGGAGCATGTACCCAACACTGTGGTCAAACAGTTCGAGGGACTCCTCAGGAGGACATGATGGGGCTAGGGAAGGAGTCACTGATGACATTGAGCCGAGGGAAGAGGCCGCTGCTTTGCCAGACAAAGTACCCTGGGCATGGGTGAGAGAGGATGAGGAGGATGAGGACGGCTTGGTCATCCACTCGACCAAGTCTTCCGCATGTTGCGGCTCAACATGGCCAGCTGCCGAAAAAAAGGCCAAGCGTGTCCCATGGCCACGTGCTGATGAGGATGCACCGTCTCCACGACCAGCACTAGACACAGAGCCTGCTTGCCCTCTCTTATTGGCTTGTGACTGTCTGCCTCTCCTTCTTGGCCTTCCAGACATACTAATGGCCTGTAGCTGCACTAAGCTGGGATATATATATATATATATATATATATATATATGTACTGATACTGCAGCTAGCAAAATCAACTGCTTGCCTGTAGTATGAGAACACCACCAACCTTCTACAGGTAGCTTTAGCTGAACACTGTGAGGTGGACGCACCCCACTAACTTGTAGGTTTAGCTGAACACTGTGAGCAGGACGCACTGCACTAACTGTAAATAGTCTAGCTGCCTGACTGTGGTACTAATTGGATCAAAAGAACACCAGCAATTTTCTTCAGGTAGCTGTATTTACTGTAACAAGACAAGCCTGTCCTGTCAGTAAGAAGATAACAGAAACGGATCTAGCTGAACACTGTGAGCAGGACGCACCCCACTAGCTTGTAGGTTTAGCTGAACACTGTGAGGAGGACGCACCCCACTAACTTGTAGGTTTAGCTGAACACTGTGAGCAGGACGCACCCCACTAACTTGTAGGTTTAGCAGAACACTGTGAGCAGGACGCACTGCACTAACTGTAAATAGTCTAGCTGCCTGACTGTGGTACTAATAGGATCAAAAGAACACCAGCAATTTTCTTCAGGTAGCTGTATTTACTGTAACAAGACAAGCCTGCCTGTCAGTAAGAAGATAACAGAAACGGATCTAGCTGAACACTGTGAGCAGGACGCACCCCACTAGCTTGTAGGTTTAGCTGAACACTGTGAGGTGGACGCACCCCACTAACTTGTAGGTTTAGCTGAACACTGTGAGCAGGACGCACCCCACTAACTTGTAGGTTTAGCAGAACACTGTGAGCAGGACGCACTGCACTAACTGTAAATAGTCTAGCTGCCTGACTGTGGTACTAATAGGATCAAAAGAACACCAGCAATTTTCTTCAGGTAGCTGTATTTACTGTAACAAGACAAGCCTGCCTGTCAGTAAGAAGATAACAGAAACGGATCTAGCTGAACACTGTGAGCAGGACGCACCCCACTAACTTGTAGGTTTAGCTGAACACTGTGAGGTGGACGCACCCCACTAACTTGTAGGTTTAGCTGAACACTGTGAGCAGGACGCACCCCACTAACTTGTAGGTTTAGCAGAACACTGTGAGCAGGACGCACTGCACTAACTGTAAATAGTCTAGCTGCCTGACTGTGGTACTAATAGGATCAAAAGAACACCAGCAATTTTCTTCAGGTAGCTGTATTTACTGTAACAAGACAAGCCTGCCTGTCAGTAAGAAGATAACAGAAACGGATCTAGCTGAACACTGTGAGCAGGACGCACCCCACTAGCTTGTAGGTTTAGCTGAACACTGTGAGGTGGACGCACCCCACTAACTTGTAGGTTTAGCTGAACACTGTGAGCAGGACGCACCCCACTAACTTGTAGGTTTAGCAGAACACTGTGAGCAGGACGCACTGCACTAACTGTAAATAGTCTAGCTGCCTGACTGTGGTACTAATAGGATCAAAAGAACACCAGCAATTTTCTTCAGGTAGCTGTATTTACTGTAACAAGACAAGCCTGCCTGTCAGTAAGAAGATAACAGAAACGGATCTAGCTGAACACTGTGAGCAGGACGCACCCCACTAGCTTGTAGGTTTAGCTGAACACTGTGAGGTGGACGCACCCCACTAACTTGTAGGTTTAGCTGAACACTGTGAGCAGGACGCACCCCACTAACTTGTAGGTTTAGCAGAACACTGTGAGCAGGACGCACTGCACTAACTGTAAATAGTCTAGCTGCCTGACTGTGGTACTAATAGGATCAAAAGAACACCAGCAATTTTCTTCAGGTAGCTGTATTTACTGTAACAAGACAAGCCTGCCTGTCAGTAAGAAGATAACAGAAACGGATCTAGCTGAACACTGTGAGCAGGACGCACCCCACTAACTTGTAGGTTTAGCAGAACACTGTGCACAGGATGCTCTGCACTAAATGTAAATAGTCTAGCTGCCTGACTGTGGTACTAATAGGATCAAAAGAACACCAGTAATTTTCTTCAGGTAGCTGTATTTACTGTAACAAGACAAGCCTGCCTGTCAGTAAGAAGATAACAGAAACGGATCTAGCTGAACACTGTGAGCAGGACGCACCCCACTAGCTTGTAGGTTTAGCTGAACACTGTGAGGTGGACGCACTGCACTAAATGTAAATAGTCTAGCTGCCTGACTGTGGTACTAATAGGATCAAAAGAACACCAGTAATTTTCTTCAGGTAGCTGTATTTACTGTAACAAGACAAGCCTGCCTATCAGTAAGAAGATAACAGAAACGGATCTAGCTGAACACTGTGAGCAGGACGCACCCCACTAGCTTGTAGGTTTAGCTGAACACTGTGAGGTGGACGCACTGCACTAAATGTAAATAGTCTAGCTGCCTGACTGTGGTACTAATAGGATCAAAAGAACACCAGTAATTTTCTTTAAAATACTGTAACAAGACAAGCCTGCCTGTCAGTAAGAAGATAACAGGAACGGATCTAGCTGAACACTGTGAGCAGGACGCACTGCACTAAATGTAAATAGTCTAGAAGATAACAGGAACGGATCTAGCTAAACTGAATACAGTGTATATATATATATGCAACACCTGGGATGCATATATATAGACAATACACTTTAAGTGCAGCTAACTGACTGACTGTCCTGCCTAATCTAGCTAACTCAAATCAAATGTCACTGTCTGTCTCTCTCTCTCTCTCAATGAACGCCGGAACACACACTACACAGGGCCGCCGTGCAGGCGGCCTTATATAGTGTGGGGCGTGTACTAAATCCCCTGAGCCATAATTGGCCAAAGCCTCCTTGGCTTTGGCCAATTACGGCTCTCTGTTAACGCGGCGCTGTGATTGGCCAAGCATGCGGGTCATAGTGCATGCTTGGCCAATCATCAGCCAGCAATGCACTGCGATGCCGCAGTGAATTATGGGCCGTGATGCACCACACGAATTTGGCGCGAACGGCCCATAAAGTTCGGAATTCGGCGAACGACCGAACAGCCAATGTTCGAGTCGAACATGGGTTCGACTCGAACACGAAGCTCATCCCTACCCACCACCATACACTCAGCACTCCTCTCCAGCACATACTACCCACCACCATACACTGCATACTCCTCTTCTGCACATACTACCCACTTCCATACACTCTGCACTCCTCTCCTGCATTTACTATCCACCACCATACACTCTGCACTCCTCTCCTGCACATACTACCCAGCGCTGTACACGCCACACCCCTCTCCTGCACATACCACCCACCTCTATACACTCCACACTCCTCTCCTGCACATACTACCTACCGCCATACACTGCACACCCCTCTCCTGCACATACCACCCACCTACATATACTCCACACCCTTCTCCTGCACATACTACCCACCGCCATACACTTCACACCCCTCTCCTGCACATACCACCCACCTCCATACACTCCTCTCCTGAACATACTACCTACCGCCATACACTCCACACTCCACTCCTGCACATACCACCCACCTCCATACACTCCAAACTCCTCTCCTGCACAAACTACCCACCGCCATACACTCCGCACTGTGCATTCCAAATTTAGCATTACCACATTCTGGACTGTAAGTCACCTCAGACTCTATTAAACCACCCACTTTTAAGCCACGCCCAATATTAAGCGCAATTTAAGCCACGCCCACAACTTCCCACCTTTTTTTATCGATGCCTAGGGCCCAATTTTTAGCTTGCACACGATCCCACTGATTTCATGATACACCCCTGCCCTATATCCATTGTTTGCTACAACTAACCTGTCCCTAGTCGCCAGAAGGACAAGTTAATAACTTGTGCCATGCGGTTTGCCTCATGTTTCTACACAAACAGAAACTTCTGCCAGCTGAATGTAAAGATTTACTCTACTATAGACTGAACATAGAGAGCAAAAAAATTACATGAAACTATATGATTAATGAACATCTTTTGCAGATAAAATGCAAGGTGCAGGTAGGAAGGTTTACAATGCCTTTAAGGCTGCCTATTTACACTGTAATACACTAAAACATACAAATTCAAAAGTGTGCATCTGCCCAGTGATATTCCATGTAAATCTGTTAGTGGTTACTATTATATCTTGGGCTAAAACTGATTGAATCACAATATGAAAACCTAAACAACCTACAATGGATATCTACCATTAATTAGTTCCTGGGTTAATATTATTGGCCTTTGGAGACTCTCAGAACCCCTGCCTGACCCCCTTCGCCAAAACATATATACAGAATGGTCCTGGATTGGGTGCCTGATTAGCTGAGTGCACAAATACAATTGTTTATCTATTATCTCCTATTCATCTCCTGAGGAGGCAGATTTAATATATGGAAAATGCATTATGAAGTGCGATCTGCAAATATTAGCTGTAAAATGTGAAGATAATTGAATTTGGTTATCAACAAGTATATCTATTGCTTATTGGCAAAGCAATAGGCCTTGAGATGATATTGTACTCAATGATATTTTTTGCAGAATGTAAAAAGGATCTTTGTAATGCCACTTTATCTCACTAAGTACTACTCTAGTAATGGTTTATGTGAACATGAATACAAATATTTAGGTGTTTAATATAGGTTTGTGGCCATAATCCCATTAAATTTATTATTGATTTTGATTATATTAATAGTAAAAAGGTCAGGTCTGAGCATGTAAGCCCTTTACAAAATAATCTGGAATGGGTGACTGGGGAAAAAGAGAAGGCAAATTTATTAAATACCTTCTTCAGCTCTGTGTATACAAAGGAGCATGGGGGGGGGGCTCATTTCCATAATGGCAATGGTATTGACAAAGCCCCAAATGATTCACAATGGCTCAAAATTTATATGATCCAGAAATATTTCGAGAGAATAAAGGTGAATAAAGTACATGGACCAGATGTCATCCACCCACGGATCCTAAAAGAATTGAGCTCAGTTATTTCTTTATCGTACATCACGGGACAAAGAGCCACAGTAATTACTGTATGGGTTATATAGGCACCTTTAGGTGATGGACACTGGCACACCCTAGACAGGAAGTTTAGCTCCCTATATAACCCCTCCCTTACTGGGAGTACCTCAGTTTTTCCGCCAGTATCTAAGGTGTTGGTCATGAGTAAAGATGTGCTGTGCTGTGCTGAGCTCCTTGGGAAAAATCTTACTGGAGCAAGCCATGCAACCGGATCCATTCAAAGTGTCTTTTCAGGCCGAATTGAATGGTACCCGGGCCTCGTGTCGGAAGTGTAATGGAAATTTGTAAGTTCTGTAAATAATATGTATTCTATTTTGTATGTATTGCAAACTGCCCTCACTGTGCACACATAACTAATAATGTTTTCAGTACATGTTTACATTCTTTTGAGTCCTGATTAGAATTAGCCTGCCTATGTAACGCCCCTTGTTACCATAAACGTACAATTGTAATATTAATGTGATACCTACGTAATCATGTGTATAAAAACCTTCAATTGCGTCATATTAAAGCAGAACAGTTATTTGGAAAGATGCTGAGCGTATCTTTTGTGTCGGTTCCCTACTGCAGTATTTATTATTAATTTGGAACCACTAGTCAATATGAGGATAGGAGTTGCCTATCATCAATTTAACCGAGTCAGCATGGCGAGCCAGCTAGGAGGGGTTTCCAGGTGACCCTGAGTATCCAAAACGAGGAGCTGGAGACGCTCCGGGAATTTATGATAATCAGCCGGCTGAGGTAAGCCTTTTGCTTACATTTGAGTTATCAGACTTCCTTGATCGGTAAGGCATTTTCGGGACAAAGGGTACCTATTTTACTCCCCTTAATCGAACTGGATTGATTGGTGGTTATATGTTATGTTGTCAGAGGCAAGAGGGTATAGGCACATGTAGAGAAGACTGGCCAGTCATTATGGGCATTGAATTAAGTAAGGGAATGAAGGGTAAGAGACCCTCAAAAATGCCCAGCGCAAGAGGAGTGCTATATATGAACCGAAGGTGCGGTTCCGCCTATACTGAGCCCCTACATTAATGGTTAAAGTGGACAGGGATCCACAATGGGTAACTGGGTTACCAAGGTCCACAGGGACTAAGAATCATGCAGAGTAAACAGCTAGAGAAACAGCTATCTATGTGAGCAGGATGGATCAAGGGTGACAATAACACTAGACAGAAAGGGACGTTTTCATGTTAAGTTGTGGGATGAATTTGGGGTCAGGCACTACAACTAGTAAAATCAGAAACAGAGAAATGAGAATTAAAACAGAATACTTTATATGTTGTCAGAGAGGGAAGATGGGATGAGCACTGTGGCTGCCCATCTGATCATAGAATCATAGAAGCTAGATATAAAGGATATCTCAACAAAATAAGGAAAGCAGAATTTAAGGCAGGGAAATATTAATGAGAGTTAAAAGAAAGTGAGAGAATGATATGTCTGTGTTGTGTACAAATGGGAAAAATGTAAGCGATTTTAGAGAGATATTGGTGTATGTGTGTGCGAATGCTGGGACCTTTAGTTCTATTGCTTGTGTGTGTCATGTACGCAGATGTGACCCCCTCCTTTGTGCTTTTATGAACGAATGTGGCTGAGATGAGAGGTCAGTGATAAGCTGGAAGGACACCATGCCAATTCCAGTTTTTTAGACAAAACATTTATAACAAAATGTGCCAGGTTAACTAATCTAATGGTAAACAATGTGATCACAATTATTTTGAATCTGTTTTCCAAACATGGTCAAATGAAGGTTACATTTAACCGTGTATTACACAAATTGAATATCCTTTGATAGTGGTAACAGTGCATTTAAAAAAGGGAAATTAAGTAAAATGAAGTAATAATGAGTATTAATTTCTAATATGAGTTTAACAATTTTATTAATAATATAGATATATTGAAACTGGTATAGACAACCTTTGGTTGGAAATGAAATCCAGGTTATTGGGGAAATTTGTAAAAATGGGATTAGTTTAGATAACAATTGTGTAATTTTACATTTATTGAATAAGCCCTTATTGAGAGAAAAAATGATTAAGATGAGGTTGTTATTTGGAATACAGCTGCCATAATATTTAACAAAGCCAAGATGGATGGGATACATAAGAAGTTTTTCTACAAAAATGAAATTTTAAGGTTTTTCATAATAACTTGATGTGCTGTCCATGATGTGAGAGTAATAATAAATAAAATCTAAATAAACTGTAATAGACCCATCACATCAAGTCCACACACCCTGTTAGGATAGATGCCACCTGCAGCCAGTTGTTTTATAGTTTTTGATGCTTTCTGGTCCATCATACAGATTGTTGATCCTTTTGTTTTTATTTATTTTTATTTTTGAAATCCAAAGCAGAATGTGTGGATTGTGAAATGATGTGCCCCTTTTCCTTGTAAGTACAGTGGTATAAGCAGAAGAATATTTTGGATTTATGGACATCTCTCCATGACCGCAGGGTATTGTTATCATTTATTATAATATTGCCAGGAAAAAGTTGTCTTTTGAAACATGAAACTGGAGTTCTTACACAAACAGTGTGATAGAAAACAAGCCATTGTAATATATTTATGCAAGCTGAACCCAGTAATGAAGGGTTCATCCCGATATATCAGAGCTGTAGCTTTTATGCAAAAGTGCTATTAGCAAAGTTAGATATTGTTTTGGTCAAACATTTAATTTTTAATGGTCCGACATTCTGTGCAGCAAATATACAGCTAACTAAATGTTTGTCTAATGAAAGGTTTATAATATGAGTTTGTTTATGTACAAATCTAACAATGAAAAATGCTTACATTTGAATCCAGCCACCTTATTGCCTCTATTGGAGGAGGCTGGAGACAAAGAAAAACCACACGTGTTAAACTGATGATGAAGGAATCAGCTGCTGTGAGCGCAGTGCAGGACACACTCCCTGAAGACCCAGATATTTAATTTTTTGTAGATTTGAGGATGCAGTTTATCACCCAGAAGGATACTCTGTATTCAAAGTCATTGGATCTTTTTTTCCCCAGCTTATGAAGCAGAGCTCCATGTTTTAGCAAAGCCTGTGAGCTATAAAAAGAGTGTATATTTATATAGATAGTCGAGCTATAGAGAGCTTTTGGTTCCATTTGAAGGGCCAGAAGTTTGTTTTTACTTCGGCAGGTAAACCAATAAAGCATGCCAAGTTAATTTGATTGGCTGTTTTCAGCCTTCCAGGTTCTTGCTGAGGTAGCCATATTACCGGTAACTTTCACACATGGAAGCAGACCAGGTGACTAAGGATGCTGCATTTACAGCCCCGGACACTTAATGGGTCTGTGCAACTCACAGATTCCACCCTAGTTCTGGCCCAGTATAGCTGGGATTAATAATTCAACTTTAAGGATCCCAGAACGAGAAGAACAAGTGGTCCATAGGGGGCAACTTCTTATGAAACGGGACTTTGGAAAAGGTGATCATTTAGGTCTGCCAGCCACTCTTTTTCCCTCCAGCTTGACACATGGACCATGTCATCAGTCACAAGCAGTTATGGCTGCCTTAGTAAATGAGCGTGGGATAGAGCCAGGGTTCTCCACAGCTGTTTTTATAACATATCACTTCTTGTTTTACCTGTTACCAAAGGTGTTACCAAAAGCTGAACATCCCTTCCAGAGATTACAAAAAGATATATCCAGATGCCCAAGTTAGGATCTTACAAGTATGCATTTTGTCTGGATGGACATGTTTTTTGGATGTCCAGTGGCAAATGCTACTGCAAAGGCCACAGTAAAAAGTGTTATCAGAAGTAGTTTGTAAATATAGAGTGCAGAAAGTACAGAGAGTAACAGAGGAAATCATTTTTATAGGAGAGTCCTTACTAGAAGTTTTGAGGTTTTATTTTTACACCCCCTACTGTCTACAATGTAGCGGACAAAGTAGAGTAAGAAACTAGAAAACTTTTGCCTGAATGTTTTCTTATATTTTATAGCCCCTAAAGGGGATGTTGGACTCTCTTCCTATGATATTTGGTTTGGGAGTGTGTTACTCACTTGCTTATACTTTGTCTCAGCAGCTGAAGTCCTCCATTCGGATCTCACAGAGAATGTTGCTGATCTTTTAAGGTTTTTGACAAACTCATTTATGTGTTTTCTCCCCAATTCCAGATCCTAAAAGTTTGGAAGGATCTAAAACTAAAGCCAGGTGACTTGTGGATTGTTAAGAGACATTTATATATAAGGAAATGTTTGGAGATTCAATACAGCATCTATTTCATGTACAGTTGTGTAAAACTTGAAGGAAAAGTCACCTGGATCCACACCAGACACTGCAAAAATGACTAAATTAAAGAAATCTCTGTGTTTGATTTGTTTCCCTCTTGTGATCACAGTATAGGATACTTTTTGATTCAATTACTTTAATTTTAAGGGATATATATATTTGAAAAGTAGTTTAGCCATGTTGAAGTCATATTTGTCTTTTGTACGTCTTCCATTCTATGTAGAATTGTCTGTGTTTACATATGCTGATAAGTCAGCATGCCAACAATTTAGCTAGAAGGCCATTCTGGCCACAGGAGTGTACAGCCAGTACTCTGTAAATATGTCTTATCAATCATTTGTTTTTCACAATGAAAAGTCATTTTGTAATGAAAAAGTTGTTAAGCTATTATTTTCTCCACAATGGAGTTTTTTTGCCTCTTTGGCCAGGACTACCTCCACCTAAGCGTGTGGAGGTTCCAGGTTAAAGGTGATAGCAGGTATGGTTAGTGATCAAAATATTGATCAAAAGAGGGGAGACTGTAATGGAAATTTGTAAGTTCTGTAAATAATTGTATTCTATTTTGTATGTATTGCACACTGCCCTCACTGTGCACACAGAACTAATAATGTTTTCAGTACATGTTTACATTCTTGTGAGTCCTGATTAGAATTAGCCTGCCTATGTAATGCCCCTTGTTACCATAAACGTACAATTGTAATATTAATGTGATACCTACGTAATCATGTGTATAAAGCCTTCAATTGTGTCATATTAAAGCAGAACAGTTATTTGGAAAGATGCTGAGCGTATCCCTTTGTGTCTGTTCCCTAGTAGTTATTATTAATTTGGAACCACTAATCAATATGAGGATAGGAGTTGCCTATCATCAATTTAACCAAGTAAGAAGAAACGAGGTTCTGCTTGTAACGCTTCTCTTTTTAGAGAGCTGGACCCCGGGATCCAGTGTTTGGTTTTTTCATCCATATTTTCCTGGCGGGGTGCTTTACAGGTTCAGGGGTGGGGAACCACTGATAAAAAGGGGCCCCGGTCCCTGAAGGTTTTTTAACGGAGCCCACCGTGAGTGGTGAAGATTGGGTCTGTCTGGTTTACCACAGAACCCTGCAGCTGGATAAGGTAAGGGATATTCCTAAGGAATTTTTCTAATTCTTGTGGGTTTTCTCCTTTAAATGTTGTCATGCCTAAAGTCGCCACTGGGGGCTGTCAAGAGCACGTACCTGATTCCATGCTTGTCAGTCTCACTCTTCCTCCAGCCCAAGCCCCAGGTAGGATGTGGGAAGGGTTTTTTTCTCTTTTGATTGTCCCCCCACCTGGACAGTTTCTTTCCAGCAGGCTGAGGGAGCATGGGTCAGTAGGTGGTATGCTGCGCCGCTCCCGCTGCTGCCGCCATTACGGCGGTTTTCCATCCAGCAGCTCTCCTCCACCCCAACCCCCCTCCACGTGCGATACGGTCGGATCAGAGCCCTGCTCACGTGGGAAAACACTCTCTTTTGAAAAAGATGAGGGGGGCGCAGTGGGAGGTTGGAGGAAGGGGGCGGGGCCTTAGCGTGGCATCGGCGTGATTCAGCATCCACAACGCAGGCTGTGTAATGGTATAAGGTGCAATTTTTGCAGGTGCATACAACTGAAGGAGGGACACAGCAGACGGGTGGCATGTGAGTGTGGGTGACACAGGCATTCCCAGGTCACGTTCACGAATCAGACTGAGCCTTGATAGCAGCGGCAGTTGCTGGACTATTTTTTGCTCAGCAGTGGGTGCATTTTCTGATAGTAACTCTGCATTTGTGCTTGGCACTATGGGCAGAAGGGGAGGTATAAATACCCCAAAAAACAGGGGCTCAAAGGGATCTCCCTTAGGCTCTGAGGACCCACCCTCTGCAATGCCATCCCCCCTGAAAGGCCTGGGGAGGCTGGTCAGAGCGAGCCATTGGGGTTGTGAGGGGCTGCAACTGCTACTGGCATTTCAGCCCCTGTATATATTACTCAGGAGGTTTTTTCATCAGCCATGATTGGATTGGAGAAAAGATTAACGGCTTTAATCACATCTTCACAGAGTGGAAGAAAACACATTAGGTCCCCTTCTACAACCCAGGACCCTCAAACAGAGGAACAGTGGAAGAGGGAAGATGATTCTCTTCCAAGGAATCAAGTGGGGAAGAACCTTCTTCAGCTTCACAGGCTGAGAAATTGCTGGTGCAATCTCTTACTGAAATGGTCCGCTCCACATTGAGTCGGTTGAAAAACCCACTTCTTGTTTGGGTTCACTGAAGCCTCCTCAAGCTTTGCGTGCTTTTCCTGTCCATTCATTGCTGGAAAAACTTATATATTCTGAGTGGGATCACCCAGATAAGCATTTTTTCCCTCCCAAAAAGTTTTCAACACTTCATCCTATGGAGGAAAAATTTACAAAGATGTGGGGTATACCAGCAATTGATGCTGCTATATCCTCTGTGAATAAAAGTTTGACTTGTCCTGTTGACAACGCTCAAATGCTTAGGGATCCAACCGATAAAAAGTTGGAATTCCTGTTAAAAAACATTTTTTCTTTGTTAGGTTCAGTAGCTCAACCTGCAGTGGCAGCCAGGGCCGGACTGGCCTACCGGGATACCGGGAGAATTCCCGGTAGGCCGCCTGAGTTGCGGCTGCAGTGCTCCCCCCTCCTGCTCCTGTGTGTCACGGAGCTGGCTGGGTCTGTATTCGGCGGCCGCACTGTAACACGGTCCCGCCCCCCTAGACCGGCTTGTGTGATAGTGGATAGAATCAGTGTTCCGCCTATCACACGAGCCGGTCTAGGGGGGCGGGACCGTGTTACAGTGCGGCCGCCGAATACAGACCCAGCCAGCTCCGTGACACACAGGAGCAGGAGAGAGGGATCCAGATGCCGCCCTGTGTACCTGTATAGGAGGATCGGCGGGGGGCCGCATATAGAGGAAATTAGCTTTCTATATTCCTCCATGCAGCCGCTGAATACTTGCAGAAGGGAGAGGAGGAGAATCAAGTATTCAGCGGCTGCATGGAGGAATATAGAAAGCTCATTTCCTCTATATGCGGCCCCCCGCCGATCCAAATTCTTTTACTGGCCCCCCCAGTTCTCCTTGTGCTCCCTGGCTCCCCCCCATGCTCTCCTCCCCTCACCACACTCTCCAGCCCCCCCCTCACAGTTCTCTCCACCCCTGTTTTTTCTGCCCCCCCCTGCTCTCCAGCTCTCCCCATCCTACTCTAGCCACCATCCCAGTGTTCTTCACTCCCCCAGTGCTCTCCACCCATGTTCTTTCTCCCCCCCCCAGTGCTTTTCAGCTCTCCCCATCACTCTCCAGCCCCCACCCCAGTGCTCTCCGCCCCCCACAGTGCTCTCCAGCCCCCCATTCTCCGCACCCCTGTTTTCGGTCCCCCCGGTGCTCTCAAGCTCCACCCATCGCTCTCCAGCCTCCCCGTGCTCTTTGCCCCCGTGCTCTCCACCCCTGTTTTTTTTTGGCTCCCCCTCCAGTGCTCTCAAGCTTCCCCCCCAGCACTCTCCGCTCCCCACCCCTGTACTCTCCACTCCCCCCTGCATTTTGCCCCCACCCATGTGCTCTCCAACCCCCGCCAGTGCTCTCCAGTCCCCCGTGTTTTCCACCCCTGTTCTTTCTGGCCCCCACTGGTGCTTTCAAGCTCCATCCATTGCTCTCCACTCACCCCTGCTCTTTGTACCCCCCAGTGCTCTCCACCCCTGTTTTTCTGCCCCTCCCCCACTGGTGCTTTCAAGCTCCCCCCATTGCTCTCCACTCCCCCCTGCTCTTTTTACCCCCCAGTGCTCTCCACCCCTGTTTTTCTGCCCCTCCCCCAGTGCTCTTCGCCACCCCACACTCTTAGCCCCCCCGTGCTCTTTGCCCCCCGTGCTCTCCACCCCTGTTTTTTTTTTCTCCCCCTCCAGTGCTCTCAAGCTTCCCCCCCAGCACTCTCCACTCCCCACCCCTGTACTCTCCACTCCCCCCTGCATTTTGCCCCCACCCATGTGCTCTCCAACCCCCGCCAGTGCTCTCCAGTCCCCCGTGCTTTCCACCCCTGTTCTTTCTGGCCCCCACTGGTGCTTTCAAGCTCCCCCCATTGCTCTCCACTCCCCCCTGCTCTTTGTACCCCCCAGTGCTCTCCACCCCTGTTTTTCTGCCCCTCCCCCAGTGCTCTTCGCCACCCCACACTCTTAGCCCCCACAGTGCTCTCCACCTCTGTTCTTTTTGGACCCCCAGTGCTCTTAAGTCCCCCCCCCCCCAGCGCTCTCCGCTCCCCATCCCTGTGATCTCCACTCCCCCTGCTCTTTGCCCCCACCCATGTGCTCTCCAACCCCGCCAGTACTCTCTGCTCCCCCTTCTTTCCAGCTCCCACCCAGTGCTCTCCACTTCCCCAGGACCAGAGGACAGGCAGACTGGGGCCGGAAAATGAGGATGGCTGAAGGTGCAGGTGGCCAGGGACCACTCCATCTCACAGCAAACAGATCCTCTGGAAGGAGCACTGTCCCCATCCAAAACGAGAACAGACCCTGCCTGCTGTTGGCCATCATGGATATCCTGCTGGCATGCAAGGTACCGTACCGAGCATCAACAACACACCTTCCCACAGACAGGGACTGCTGACTGGGCCATGGGGCACAGGAGGGGCTGCAATGATGGGCACAGTGAAGCTGCATTCCTGGGCACAGTGAGACTGCATTCACTGGCACAGTGAGACTGCATTTGATGGGCACAGTGAGGCTGCATTGATGGGCACAGTGAGGCTGCATTGATGGGCACAGTGAGACTGCAATGATGGGCACAGTGAGGCTGCAATGATGGGCACAGTGAGGCTGCAATGGTGGGCACAGTGAGGCCGCATTCATGGGCACAGTGAGACTGTATTCACGGGCAGAGTAAAGCTGCATTTGATGAGCACAGTGAGGCTGCATTTGATGAGCACAGTGAGGCTGCATTTGATGAGCACAGTGAGGCTGCATTGATGGGCACAGTGAGGCTGCATTGATGGGCACAGTGAGGCTGCATTGATGGGCACAGTGAGGCTGCATTTGATTGGTACTGATGAGGCTGCATTTGATGGGCTCTGGTGAGGCTGCATTTGATGGGCTCTGGTGAGGCTGCATTTGATGGGCTCTGGTGAGGCTGCATTTGATGGGCTCTGGTGAGGCTGCATTTGATGGGCTTTGGTGAGGCTGCATTGAGCTCCTGTATCATGTCTGCAGTCTCTGACCATCTCCTGTATCATGTCTGCAGTCTCTGACCATCTCCTGTACTATGTCTGCAGTCTCTGACCCTCTCCTGTATCATGTCTGCAGTCTCTGAGGGAGTCTGCAGAGGAGTCAAGAGTGGGAGCACCGCCGGGATGGGGGTCATGGGAGAAGTCAGATAAGTGTGGACTGTGGAGAGGAGACTATAGGATAAAACCAGAGCCACCGAGCTGGAGCCGACTGACTGAGCCCTACACGGTGCACCTGAGAGGAGGTCAGTGACAGCACCGCTAGGCCAGTCTGAAGGGGGGGGTCACTGATGTAAGAGGGGAGTGAATACGATAATGTAAGGGGGCACCGATATAAAGCACAGCCTTATATCAGTAACCCACCCCCCCCTTACCTTAGTGTATTCTTTCTGCGGAAGGTGGTCCCCCCCCCCTCCCACGTTCTGAGTTCCTGGGGTCCCCCTTGATGATTGATCACTTACCACTTTTAACTGGAATTTGCTTATATATATATATATATATATATATATATATATATATATATATAGCCCTATGTGATTTCATATCTGTCTTATCTATATATAATACACTCTTCAAATGTGCATTTTATGGTTTTCCCTTTCATGAACAAGAAATCAATGACGTTATGCTGTTGCGGTGGTATAATAATGCTGTGGGGCTGGTATGAAATTTTTTCCAGGGCTGGATGTTATTCCCAGTCCGGCCCTGGTGGCAGCAATTGGAGTGTGTCAATCCTTGAGAGACCACTTGAAACAGGTGCTCAAGGTTTTCCCTGAACAGCAGGCCCAGGATTTAGCCGAGCTGCCAGGGACTTTGTGTTTTGCAATTGACGCAATCAGAGGTTCTATTCTTCAGACCTCTCGCCTTACGCTTGGGTTGGTGCATATGCGTAGAATCTTATGGTTGAAAAATTGGTCAGCTGAAGAGCCATGCAAAAAGCTCCTGGCTGGGTTTCCTTTCCGCGGTGAAAGGCTGTTTGGGGATGACTTGGACAATTTTAACCAAAAGATATCAAGTGGCAAAAGTACCTTTTTGCCAGTTAAGAAAAGGAGTAAATGTCCCTCATTTAAACGGGCTCTTTCTCCAGTGCCGGGGGCATCAGCCTCCAGGCAGTCGCGATGGCCTCCACTATAAGGTTCAGGAGGTAAACCTCAAAGTCAACCCCAGGGACAAAAGAAGTCCTGGGAGAGGAAACCTACAAGACAGGACACTAAAGCCTCTTTATGAAGGGGTGTCCCTGCTCGCTCGAGTGGGGGAAAGACTGCTACAGTTCTCAAGGGTCTGACAGGAGGATTTTCAAGACCGATGGGTGATCTCCACAATAGCTCTAGGTTACAAACTTAGTTTCAAAGAAAGTTTTGAGAATTCCCATCTCCTCGTTTCCTCAGGTCAAATGTTCCCAAAGATCAAGAGAAAAAGAAGTCTCTCCTTCAAGCGTTAGACCGGCTTTTGCCGCAGAAAGTGATTATGGTGGTCCCCATGGAAGAGCAGGGGTTGGGGTTTTATTCAAACCTTTTCACGGTGCCAAAACCAAATGGCGATGTCAGACCCATTCTAGATCTCAAGGATCTAAACCGGTTCCTGAAGATTCGATCTTTTCCCATGGAATCAATCCGATCAGTAGTCTCCATCCTACAAGGAGGAGAACTTCTGGCATCAATCGACATCAAGGATGAATACTTGCATGTATCTATTTTCCCCGTTCATCAGAAATATCTGCATTTCGAAGTGGAAAAACTTCATTTTCAGTTTGTAGCTCTGCCTTTTGGTCTAGCTACTGCACCTTGGGTGTTTACAAAGGTCCTAGCCCCTCCTCTGGCCAGATTAAGGGCCCAAGGTATAATGATTATAGCTTACCTAGACGACCTGCTCTTGATAGACCGGTCGGTAGCCTGCTTAGACCAAAGCTTGGTCACCACAGTCAACTACCTGGAATACCTAGGTTGGGTCCTCAACTTAGAGAAATCTTCTTTAAAGCCAATAAGAAGACTAGAGTACTTGGGTCTGGTTATAGATACAACACAGAAGAGGGTGTTTTTACCCCAGGCAAAGATCAGCGCCATAAAGGAGCTGGTTCAGGTGGTCAGGGCGAAGAAAGGTCTTTCTATTCGCCTCTGCATGAGGTTGTTGGGAAAGATGGTGGTTTCATTCGAAGTGGTTCCCTATGCTCAGTTTCATTCGAAACTGCTGCAAAACATTATCCTGTCTGCCTGGAACAAGAAGGTCCAGGCACTAGATTTTTCAGATGCATTTGTCGCCAATAGTGCACCAGAGCCTCAGTTGGTGGTTGATACCTGAGAATCTGCGGAAGGGGAAATCCTTCTTACCAGTTACCTGGAAGGTGGTAACAACAGATGCCAGCCTTTCGGGTTGGAGAGCAGTCCTGGAAGACAAGAATGTCCAAGGGAAATGGTCCAGAACCAAAAGGACCTTGCCCATCAACATTCTAGAGATTCAGGCAGCGTACCTAGCCCTAAAGGCCTGGACATTCAGGTTTGCGGGGTTGTCCTGTCAGGATCCAATCCAACAATTCCACATCAGTGGCTTATATCAATTACCAAGGGGGCACCAGAAGTGCAGCCCAGGGAGAGGTAAACCATATCCTAACCTGGGCAGAAAAGCATCTGCCGTGCATATTGGCAATCTTCATTCCATGGGTAGAGAATTGGCAGGCGGACTTCTTAAGTCGCCAGCAGTTGTTTCCAGGGGAATGGTCTCTTCACCCCGACATCTTCCTGGCTATATGCCAAAGATGGGGGATCCTGGACGTAGATCTATTTGTGTCCAGGTTCAACAACAAGGTCAATAACTTTGTGTCAAGAACAAGGGATCCATTTGCATACGGAACAGATGCGTTGGTGACTCCATGGGATCAGTTCTCACTGATTTATGCATTCCCTCCTATTCTGCTGCTACCACGACTTCTTCGCAGGATCAAGCAGGAAATGAAGTCGGTGGTTCTTGTGGCCCCAGCGTGGCCCAGAAGATCTTGGTATGCAGAGATTGTAAAGGTGCGGTAGGGGTCCCATGGACCCTACCACCACGTCTAGACCTGCTATCGCAGGGACCAGTGTTCCATCCTACTTTTCAAACGCTAAATTTAACGGTTTGGCTATTGAAACCCACATTCTGAAGAATCATGGGCTTTCAGGCTCAGTGATATCTACCTTGATTAATGCAAGGAAGCCAGCTTCCAGAGTCATTTATTATAGAGTCTGGAAGGCATATGTTTCCTGGTTGGCATCCCAGAAAGTATGTCATAGGTAGAATCCTTGCCTTTCTACAAATGGGGTTAGAGATGTACTATCAAAGGCCAGGTCTCAGCCTTATCGTTATTGTTTCAACGACCACTTGCTTTGCATTCTTTGGTCCGTAGCTTCATACAGGGATAACGCGGCTTAATTCACCGGTTAGGTCACCCCTGAACCCTTGGGACTTGAATTTAGTTCTGTCAGCATTACAGGAACAGCCTTTTGAGCCAATACAACATATTCCCCTGGTCCTTTTGACAAGGAAGCTAGTTTTTCTGGTAGCCATATCTTCTGCAAGAAGGGTATCAGAATTGGCTGCTCTTTCTTGTAAAGCGCCATATTTAATTACTCATAAGGATAGAGTAGTATTGCGTCCTCATCCTAGCTTTCTGCCGAAGGTGGTTTCAGGTTTTCATCTAAACCAGGATATTGTTCTACCTTCATTTTTTCCAGAACCCTGTTCTATGGAAGAAAAGTCACTGCATTCTCTGGATGTAGTGAGAGCAGTCAAAATCTATTTGGAGGCGACTGCTCAGATTCGTAAAACGGATGTTTTGTTTGTGTTGCCTGAAGGTCCTAGAAAAGGACAGGCAGTGTCGAAATCTACTATTGCTAAGTGGATTCGGCAAGTAATTATTCAAGCTTATGGTTTGAAGAGGAAAGTTCCAACTTTTAAAATCAAAGCACACTCCACCAGGGCTGTTAGTGCTTTGTGGGCAGTGCATCACCAAGCCTCCGTGGCTCAAATCTGCAAGGCCGCAACTTGGTCTTCAGTCCATACATTCACCAGATTCTATCAGGTGGATGTAAGAAGGCATGAGGATATCGCCTTTGGGCACAGTGTGCTGTAGGCAGCAGTATAGGTCCTCAGGTCTGATTGAACCTTACTTTTGTTTGTGTCTCCCTCCCCTCAGATAGCATTGCTCTGGGACATCCCATACAGTAATTACTGTGGCTCTGTGTCCCGTGATGTACGATAAAGAAAATAGGATTTTTATAACAGCTTACCTGTAAAATGCTTTTCTTGGAATACATCACGAGACACAGAGGTCCCTCCCCTCTTTCTGATTACATGTGTATTGCTTTGCTACAAAACTGAGGTATTCCCAGTAAGGGATTTTACAGGTAAGCTGTTATAAAAATCCTATTTTCAAAGCCATTGGGGGTTATTTATGAAAGGCAAATCCACTTTGCACTATAAGGCTCGATTCACATCTATGCATGTTGCTTTTGAGCGTTTCTGCAGTGTTTTTTGTGGTGCTTGCTGTGTTTTTGAGCAGCGTTTTTGCAGCGTTTTTACAGTGTTTTTGCCGCGTTTTGCGGTTTTTTGGGTTTTTTTTACAGTTTTTTTTAGACTGTATACAGCCTAAAAAAAAAAAAAGCGCCGAAAACGCAAAACGCTGCAAAAACGCTGCGAAAACGCTGTACTTACATTTTTGATGCTGGTCCATTGAATTCTATTATATGCAAAACGCTGCATTTTGCATGAAAAAAATGTCCCTGACCCTTTCCAAAAACGCAGAGGTACAAAAATGCATTGATGTGAACATGTTCCATAGGAACCCATGTTAAAAAATTCCCATGCATTTCTGCAAAATGCAAAATGCATCAAAAAACGCGCTAGTGTGAATGGAGCCTAAGTGCAAAGTACACTTGGAAGTGCAGGCTCTGTAGATCCGAGGGGGACATGCAAGGAAAATAAAAAACAGCATTTTAGCTTGCACATCATTGGATGATAAAATCAGCAGAGCTTCTCCTCATTTCAGATCTTCCCCTCAGGTTTACAGTGACTGCACTTCCAAGTGCACTTTCAGTGCAATTTCAAGTGCACTTTGCACTTGTAGTTTGCACTTGTAGTGCAAAGTGGATTTGCCTTTCGTAAATAACCCACATTGTATCTAATTTTTAGGAACTGATTAGAAAAGTATCACTGGATTGGCCTAAGGTCTATATTTAAAACGCAATCAAAGTCTTTACCATGTAACTACAGACCTGTTCACTTAACTTCTATAGTCGGGAAGATACTGGAGAGTTTAATTAAAGACCACATAGATGAGCTCTTGCTGTAAAAAATTTTTTTAAGCAACAGACAGCATAGATTCATGAAATACAGAAGTTGTCAGACAAATTCTTTTTATTAATGGGGTAAGTAAAACCCCCTTAATAAAATTGTATAAAAATTCTTTTTATTAAGGGGGTAAGTAAAACCTTGGACAAAGGAGTGGCTGGGGACAAGGTATACTTTGATTTTGCAAAAGCGCTCAACACCGTTCCCCACACATGGCTAATGTGTAGGGTCAAG
Organism: Aquarana catesbeiana; assembly: GCF_042186555.1. Classification (NCBI taxonomy): domain Eukaryota; kingdom Metazoa; phylum Chordata; class Amphibia; order Anura; family Ranidae; genus Aquarana; species Aquarana catesbeiana. Next base: position 95,459,351 of record NC_133336.1, on the reverse strand, counting down.
TCCACAGGCTTGGAAAACTCTGATTGTAATTGGATAGAAAACTGGCTAAAAGACCGTATTCAGAGAGTAGTGGTTAATGATTCTTACTCTGAATGGTTTAGGGTCGTTAGTAGTGTACCCCAAGGTTCAGAGTTGGGAGTGACCCTTGTTTTTTTAGATATTTATAAATGGTATAGGGTCTGGGATTAAAAATACCATTTCAGTGTTTGTAGATGACACCAAGCTAGGGGAATCAATGGTGGAAAAGGATCTTGGTGTCCTGGTAGAACATAAGCTTAATAATAGTATGCACTGCCAAGCTGCAGTTTCCAAAGCGAGCAAAGTCCTTTCTTGTATTAAGAGAGGTATAGACTCAACAGAGAGAGAGATATCGTTACATTACAGCCTTTAGTTCAATGTTTTTTTTTATCTGAACTATATGTGATGGATCAGAACACAAAAGTCTAAGTTGGTGAAGTAAAATTAGAAAAATATATACATAAAACTATTTTTCAGAAATAAAAAACTGATAATTGGCATGTGCGTATGTATTCACCCCTTTGTTATGAAGCCCATAAAAAGCTCCGGTGCAACCAATTACCTTCAGAAGTCACATAATTAGTGAAATGATGTCCACCTGTGTGCAGTCTAATGCCGCGTACACACGAGCGGACTTCTCGTTGGACTGAACTCCGAAGGACTTTTCGACGGAGTTCCAATGGAACGGACTTGTCTACACACGATCACACCAAAGTCCGATAATTTCGAACATGATGACGTATGACCGGACTGGAATAAGGAAGTTCATAGCCAGTAGCCAATAGCTGCCCTTGGGTCGTTTTTGGTCCGTCTGACTAGCATACAGACGAACAGATTTTTCGATAGGAATCGAGTCCGTCGGAAAGATTTGAAACTTGTTCTATTTCGAAAAGGTCCGATGAAGCCCACACATGATCGATTTGTCCGGATTCGTTCCATCGGACCATTGATGCCGAAAAGTCCGGTCGTGTGTACACGGCATAAGTGTCACATGATCTGTCATTACATATACACACCTTTTTGAAAGGCCCCAGAGGCTGCAACACCTAAGCAAGAGGCACCACTAACCAAACACTGCCACGAAGACCAAGGAACTCTCCAAACATGTAAGGGACAATGTTATTGAGAAGTACAAGTCAGGGTTAGGTTATAAAAAAATATCCAAGTACGTGCACCTGTATATGTTTACTCACAAACATTGGTTGCTATAGCAATATTGTATATTTTTAACACCCTGTATTATGTGTTTTAGTTTTATCACTTAACCGCACAGTTATATGTGAATTTTTCTCCTTAGGTTAAGTTCTAAGGGTTTGTTTAGGTTTAACGCTACACTTTTCCATTTTCATGTTCATATACAATCAATCTTATTGTGTTAGCAGCTTAGTTTTTCACATTGGTGGCACAGTAATTCATTCACATTTTCATATCCATATACAGTATCTCAAAAAAGTGAGTACACCCCTCACATTTTTGTAAATATTTTATTTTATCTTTTCATGTGATAACACTGGAGAAATGACAGTTTGCTACAATGTAAAGTAGTGAGTGTACAGTTCGCATAACAGTGTAAATTTGCTGTCCCCTCAAAATAACTCAGCACACAGCCATTAATGTCTAAACCGCTGGCAACAAAAGTGAGTACACCCCTAAGTGAAAATTTTTTTTTTTTTTTTTTTAGTGGTGGATGGGTCTATACCCACACCCATTCAGCTGCAAGGTGCTTGAACAAATTGTAGTACGATATCCCCTCTTAGGGGTATATCTATAATCTATAGTTGTAGTTTGTTTTTTCTTCTTTTTTTTTTTTTTTTGGGGTAAAACTATTCCTAATTCTCCTCCCTTTTTCTTTTTTGGGAGAGGAGATGGGATTTAGTAGGATAAGCACTTTGTGCTTGGGTATTTTTTGTTTTATTTTGTTTTTTGTTGTGGTCTTAGTTTGTATAAATTTGCTTCAAAAATCTAACATTGCTGGTACATGTTGGTATAATTTAGAGATTTTGCTGCTTGTGAGTTACCCTAAATTGTGTACCTCCTGTCATTTTATTTGGTCATGGTCCCTTAAACCTATATGGCTACTCCCTTAGTTGGAAAATTTTCGGTCCTTTCATGGAACGTCAGAGGCCTTAATTCCAAATTCAAACGGGCACTGTTGATAAGATATTTAAAAACCCATTCCCCACACCTCATTCTCTTACAGGAAACTCACCTCACAGGCAGCAAGGTTTTAACCCTTAAAAAACCCTGGATCCAGAGGGCTATCCATGCTACTTACTCCTCTTATGCTAGAGGGGTCTCAATTCTAATACATAAGAAATTTTCCTGTGTGGTTGAGGATGTGTGTACAGACCCCCAGGGCAAGTTTGCAATTGTGGTATTTTCACACTGGTCTCAACGATACATAATTATAAATATTTATATTCCCCCACCCTTTTCACATGATTTGTTATATAAGGTCTTGGAAAAAGCTGCTTCCTTTTATCCGGCAAAATTACTGGTGATAGGTGACTTCAACTCTACTATCTCCCCAGACTTGGATAGACCTGTCCCATTTAAGAACTATAGTTCTGAGCTATCTACTTGGGCTCAGGCAATGGGGCTGCAGGAGATATGGAGATGGAAACACCCGGCCACAAGGGCATACTCATGCTTTTCGGCCTCCCACAGGACTGCCTCACGAATTGACCTGGCTTTCTCTAATCCGGCTTTGCTGACAGATGTAATAGGGGCCAAGTACTTACCTAGCGGGCTGTCTGATCATAGCCCATTGGTAATCGAGTTTCGCTCGTCTGCATTTCGTGATGCGGCCTTGTGGAGGCTGGGGGCACAGTGGATCTCCCACCCTGAGGTGGCTGACATTATCCCACCTAGATTAGCGGAGTTTTGGGATCTTAATGAAGGCTCCTCAACTCCACAGATGGTTTGGGACACATTCAAAGCTTATACTAGAGGGCAATATATTTCAATCATCGCAAGTGTCAAGAGGCAGCAAGGCCGGGAAACTCATAGGTTACAGATGGTAGAGGATCAAACAGTAATCTACAGTGCAGATCCCACAATAGCTCGTTTTGATGCATTAAGTGCTGCCCGGAGTTCACTAAATTTACATTTGACGGAGGTTACGCGATTGGATATGCACAAAGGAAGGCAGCGGCTCTTCGAACAGGGAGACAAAAATGGTCGTTTCCTGGCTATGCTGGCGCAGCATGAATACCCACTTACAGTGGTCTCTGGTCTGCGGTCTCCAACTGGGGATACGGTGACCTCTCAGGTAGAAATTCTACAAATGTTTAAAGCCTTCTATCAAACACTTTATACCTCTGCTCTTCCCCCCGACTTCCAGCCAGAGTCGTTGCAAAACCTTTTAGATCCGTTGGCACTTGGCTGGTTGTCAGACGAGGAACGAGAGTCATTGGTACGCCCTTTTACGGCCTTAGAGGTTTTAAAGGTCATACGGTCCTTCCCGATGGGAAAGGCGCCAGGGCCTGATGGCCTTCCAATAGATTTCTATAGAGCACACGCAGCACTTTTAGCACCCATATTAGCCCAATTGTATACTATCTGTTTATTGAAGGGTGATTTGCCCCCTTCAATGCATCAGGCCTATCTTACTCTGATCCATAAGGACCTCAAGGATCCAGAGCTATGTGCCTCATATAGACCAATAGCCTTATTAAATAATGACTTCAAAATTTTAACCAAACTGTTGGCTACCAGTTTATACCCACTACTACCTGCGGTTATTGACCCTGATCAAACAGGATTTATGCCCAAAAGGTCCACTGATGTCAATCTTAGGAGACTCTTCACCAATATACATGCTCAACACAACAACTCTGGTACAAGGGCTATTGCCCTATTAGATATAGAAAAGGCGTTTGATACAGTAGAGTGGCCCTTCTTGTGGGAGACTCTACGTAGAATGGGTTTTCCACTATGGTTTATATCATGGTTGCAGGTGATCTATAGGTGTCCTACTTCATCGATTCGCTTGGGTTCCAGACTCTCAACTCCATTTCGACTTTTCCGGGGAACTAGACAGGGTTGCCCTCTCTCCCCGGCTTTATTTGCCTTAGCCATGGAGCCGGTTGCAGAGGCCCTTCGCACATCGCCTCATATTAAGGGGCTCCGTATTGGCATGCTAGAGGAGAGGGTAGCCCTGTACGCAGACGATATGGTTCTGTTTCTCGGGGATGCGGGTCCATCACTTCAGGGTGCTTTGTCACTCCTCAATACATTCTCCACAGTAACGGGCCTTCAGGTTAATTGGTCAAAATCTACTTTATTTCCAATAGATCAGGCAGCAAAAGCCACATCCTCCCCAGACAGCCCATTGAAGTGGGTTGACTCCTTTAAATATCTTGGGGTCTATGTCTCCGCACAAGCCTCAGATTTTCTTAAACTAAATTTAGAGCCGGTAGTGGGGGATATGAAAGTTAAACTCAAGGCATGGAATAACCTGCCCCTGTCGGTTTGGGGAAGGGTTAACTTGCTAAAAATGAAGGTCATTCCCAAATTCATTTATTTATTCCGCCATTCCCCGCAGTGGATTCCTAAATCCTTTTTCACTAAATTAAACCAAGGTTTCTCTGAGTTTCTCTGGGGCCCCTCACCACCCAGATATAAGCTATCGACATTGATGAGGCCACTGTCACGGGGTGGCATGGCTTTTCCGGATTGCTATAAGTATTTCTTGGCGACACAGCTTGTGACAGTGGCCTGGTGGTTAAATCCTGATAAAACCAATGCGGCCTCCGCTCTGGAGGCCACGGTGGTGGGCTCCTGGGAATCCCTTCGACATTTAATTTATAGAGGTCCATGTGCCCCATACCTATTAACCCCTTCCATGCTTACTACCCTACGGGCCTGGAAAATGGGTTTAGTCATTGAAAAATACACTCAGACTGAAATTTCCCCTAATGCCCCCCTATGGCTAAACCCTAATTTACCACATTTTTATAAATCTATAGACCCTCAGGCATGGACTAGATATGGTATAAAACTAATCTCGCAAGTGGTGTCTTCCACTTCATTGCTTCCTTTTCGCCAGCTTTCCTCTCAGTATAACCTACCGCAACATTATCAGTTCCGCTATTTTCAACTTTTGCACGCATTTGAAGCCCAATTCCCAAGTTCCTCCTGTATTCTAACACAGTCTAAGCTGGAGAACATACTTAGATCCGGTTGTACTAAGAAACCTACATCGCGCTTATATGCGCATCTAATCTATGTGTCCTTGCCACCGTTGGACGGCCTTTTGTCCCGTTGGCAGCGTGACATTCCTGCTTTGAATAGCGACGATTGGGATAATGTTTGGGACTTCCCTTTTAGCTCGCTAGTTTCTATACGTGACAAATTAGTGCAATTTAAAATAGTACATCGTGCGTATTTCACCCCACACAGACTTCATTTGATAAATTCCGCCCATTCTCCTGAGTGTTGGAGATGTGGCTCCACCCCAGGAGATTTTTCTCACATTTTCTGGCATTGCCTAAAGATACAACAATTCTGGGGGGAGGTCCTTGCCCTAATCAATAAAATTGCATTGACCAATTTACCACTGTCAATGGAGATCTGTATGTTGGGCCTAATAAAAAACCTAGTTCCTGTTACAGCTAAACGCACGATGATTGGTTTGCTTTTATTTTATGCTAGGAAAATCATTGCACTTCAATGGAAAAAATCCTATCCCCCCTCAAGTGCTCAGTGGAAACGTTTGGTTAACGATAGCCTTCCATTATATAAAGATACTTATCTCAATAGAGGTTGCCAGTTGAAATTTGATAGAGTTTGGAGTGGGTGGCTGGAGGAAATGAATATTGCCTATTGATGATTGATTAGTCTCAGTCACTACACCATAGAATTGACGAATAACTGTAGCCTTCAGTTAATAGGTATTGGCCTCCACAGGCTTTGGTTTCTTTTTTCTTTTTTTTAACTCCAACCAAAGCCTACCTTCTGCCAGGAGGAAAGTGTTACTTGCACTTCATACTTATATCTCACATTTGTATTTCATGTATGTATCATAGCGGCTACCCACTCTGATTACCCGATGTACCTGCTGTTACACTTGTACAAACTAACCAATTAATTTGTATATGTTTATATGTTTTCTTTCTTAAAATTTGAATAAAAAAGATATTTAAAAAAAAAAAGAAAATGTCCAAATTGGGTCCGATTAGCCATTTTCCCTCCCCGGTGTCATGTGACTTGTTAGTGTTACAAGGTTTCGGGTGCGAATGGGGAGCAGGTGTGTTAAATTTGGTGTTATCGCTCTCACTCTCTCATACTGGTCATTGGAAGTTCAACATGGCACCTTATGGCAAAAACTCTGTGAGGATGTTTCTAATACACTTCAGGCAGTGTACACAGTATCTAATACAGTGGGTACAATTTCTACTACACTTCTGGTGGTGTACACAGTATACAATACAGTGCAGCCGTTGTACTGTTTATAATACAGTGTGTACAGTTTCTACTACTTTTCTGGTGGTGTACACAATATCTAATACAGTGTGTACAGTTTCTACTACACTTCTGGTGGTGTACACAGTACACAATACAGTGCAGCCGTAGTACAGTTTCTAATACAGTGCAGGCAGTGTACACAGTATCTAATACAGTGTGTACAGTTTCTAATACACTTTAGGCAATTGTGTTGGGGTGTGCAGCTGCTGTACCTCTCTTGTATGTGTCTTCCCTTTGCTATATATATATATATATATATATATATATATATATATATATATATATATGTAGCAAAGGGAAGACACATACAAGAGAGGTACAGCAGCTGCACACCCCCAAAACAATTTGTGTAACATGGGAAAGTTCCCCCAGGGGGCTTTAAAACAGCAATACAAGCAATTCAGAAAGGAATTATATAAAAGTATTTTATTGTTAACATGTAGGGTCGATGGCATGTTGCCGTATCAAACAGTATAATCTGGTTAAGGGATAACAAAAACATTTCAAATTTACAGAAAGCAAACACAAAGTTACAGCATCACATATCATGAGTCTGTTGTGGCGATGCCCTGCTGCGTTTCGACCCATGTGGTCTTCTTCAGGGAGTCGGTTTGCTATAAAGAGATATATTTAGTATCTCAAAAGGAGATATTCCAACATGCATTCAATTTTGTATATACAAGGTATAGTTACCACTGAAAGGTGAAAAGAGAGATCTTTTTAAAACCATTGGATAATCCCCGAGGGTCCACGAATGGGTATGGACCCTCAGGGATTATCCAACGGTTTTAAATGTGATGCTGTAACTTTGTGTTTGCTTTCTGTAAATGTGAAATGTTTTTGTTATCCCTTAACCAGATTATACTGTTTGATACGGCAACATGCCATCGACCCTACATGTATACAGTATAATATATATATACTCTGCATTCAGTGTAGCTCATATATACAGTGCATTCGGTGGTGTATAGTTTCTATTACACTTCAGGCAGTGTACACAGTATATAATACAGTGCAGTGTGGTGTTGCAAAACCAAAAAATTCTTCATGTCCGGAAGGCCACCAAGGAGAGGCAGACACTCACAGGTTACTAAAGGAGGGCAAGCAGCCTCTGTGTCTACAGTCAACAGTGGTGGTCATGGACATAGTGTATCCTCTGCAGGTGGCTGTGGGACATGCTTGTCCTTTTTTTCTGCTGCTGGCGGTGTTATTGAGCCACAATATGCAGAAGAGTTGGTGGAGTAGATAACGAAGCCTTCCTCATCCTCCTCATCCTCTGTCACCCAGGCTCAGAGTAGTTTGCCTTCCAACGCAGCTGCCAAAGTGGCCTATTCCACCGCCTCCTTGTCCACAGTCACTCCTTCCATAGCCCCACCATCATGCACAGAGGAGTCCCCAAAACTATTTGACAACAATGTCGGGTACATGCTGCTGGAGGATGCGCAGCAATTTGAAGGCTCCGATGTTGGTTCCCAGGTTGAGGAAGGGAGTAACGTGAGCCTAGAGAGAGGGGGTGGCACAGAAGGACAAGAAACTGGCAGTCATTTTCTCCCAGCTGAGGCATACTGCCAAGTTTGCTCCAGTGACGAGGAGGGAGGGGGTGATGAGGTCACTGACTGTACTTGGGTGCCTGAGAGAAGAGAGGAGGAAAGTGAGGAGGAGGAGACACAACTCCAACGAGACAGGATGTCCTCTAGGGAGCAGCTTAAGGGCAGCCACCCTATTGCATCACGCTGCTGACTCCCCGCTGACTTTTAAAAGTTCCTTGGTATGGGCCTTTTTTGACACGTGTGCAGCAGATCGCACCGTTGCTGTTTGCAACCTATGTCTGAAGCGGATCAAGCATGGACAGCTTGGGCACCACATGCTTGACCAGACATATGACAACCTGCCATGCAGTCCGTTGGCAACAGCACTTGAAAGACCCACATCAAAGAAAAAGGCGGACTTCCCCTTGCTCCTCATCTGGGATCTCCAACGCTACTATACCTCCAGTCCTCTCAAAAACCTGCACTAAAAGGAATGAAGGTATAGCAATAGGTGTGCCAAGTACTTGAAGCCAATCTGCTAGCAGTACACCACCAATTGATTTTAACAGGCAAATTTCCCTACCCCAGTTGCTGAACTGTAAAAAGAAATTTGGTCCAAGCCATCCACATGCTCAGCGTCTAATTGCTAGCTTGGTCAAATTGCTAGCACTGCAACTGCTGCCTTTTCAGCTAGTAGACTCTGCCCCCTTTTGTGACATTGTGGAATGTGCTGTACCTCAGTGGCAGGTTTTAAAATGCCATTTTTTTCAGGGAAGGCCATTCCAGCTCTCTACCGGAAGGCAATGTTTTGGCCTCGTTGGACAGGGCGGTCAGCAGTAAGGTTCATATTACCGCTGACTCATGGTCCAGCAGGCATGGGCAGGGATGTTACCTTTCCTTCACGGCGCACTGGGTACTCTGCTGGCAGCTAGGAAGGATGCAGGACAGGGTTCAGTGTTGTTGGAGCTTGTTCCGCCACCATGCATCCAAAATGCTAGTGTTGATTCCGCCACAGCTCTCTCCTCCACCCCCTCCTCTTCTTCCTCTATGGCCTCTTCTGCAGATTTGTCCTCTGAACCAGCGGTGCTCCATAAGCGTTCAAGGGGCTATGCAAGCAGTCTGGTTAAAATATGCCATGCGGTGTTTGAGTTGGTCTGCCTAGGGGACAGGAGCCACACTGGGGCAGAGATTTTGTCAGCTCTTCAGGGGCAGGCTCAGAGGTGGTTTCTGCCACGTCAGCTTCAGCCAGGAATGGTTGTATGCGACAATGGCACCAACCTTCTCTCCGCCCTCCGACAGGGATACTTGACCCATGTTCAATGTTTAGCACATATCCTGAATTTGGTGGTGCAGTGGTTCTTGAGCAGGTAACCAGGCTTATAAGATCTCCTGAGGCAGGCCAGAAAAGTCTGTGGTCATTTCTGCCAGTCATACAATGCCAGTGCTCGGCTGGCTGACATTCAAAGGGAATGCAACCTGCCCACCAAACGCCTCATTTGTGACATGCCCACCAGGTGGAACTCAATGCTTGCAATGTTGCAGCGGCTGCACACACAACAGAGGGCCATCAATGAGTACCTGTGCGAATATGGTACCAGGACAGGGTCACGGGAGCTTGGCTTCTATTTGCCACGCCAGTGGCTACTGATCAAGAATACATGCACTGTCCTGTAACCATTTGAGGAGGCCACAAGGAGCAGCCACAATGCATGCATCAGTGAAATTGTCCCTCTAGTCTTCCTGCTGGAGCACAAGCTTCGTGTAATCATGGACAGGGCACTTGAGGCAGAACAGAGGGAGGAAGAGGAGGACTTCCTTTCCTCTCAAGGGCCCCCTTACTCAGATAGCATTCCTGCAGGCCCGCCAAACACACAGGAAGAAGAGGAGGAGGATTGTGTCAGTATGGATGTAGAGGATAACACTCAGCAGCAGTCTTCAAGGGATGGTTTTCAGTCCTCAGAAACCCAAGGAGTTGTACTTGGCTGGGAGGAGGTAGGTACGGATAATGTGATACTTAGTGACCCAGAAGACTCAGAATCGAATGCAAACTTACGCTGCATGCCCTCCCTGATTTTGCAAAGCCTGCGAAAGGACCCTAGGATTTGTGGTATCAAGTAGAGGGAGCATTAATTGCTGGCAACCCTTCTTGATCCATGTTACAAGGGTAATGTTGCAGAACTCATCCTGCCTTCGCAGAGGAAGCAGAGGATGAAACATCTTCAGGAGGCCTTGAAGAAAGGTTTGTATAATGCATTTCCAGACCCTAGAAGGTTACCATTTCCTGGTGCTGGACAACGTGTTGCTGAGGCTTCATTCAGTCAGAGGAAGAGCGGTGGAGAAGGTGGCTGGCTGACCGACGCCTTTAAACAATTTTTCAGTCCTCAGCACCCAGGTCTGGTTCAAGCAACCATTGCCAGCGTCTGCATTATATGGTGCAGGAATATCTAGGGAAAAGAGCAGACTTGGAGACCTTTGCAACAGAGTATCTACTTGGTCTTGAGTAGGGATGAGCTTCGAGTTTGAGTCGAACACATGTTCGACTCGAACATTGGCTGTTCGCAAGTTCGCCGAACAGCGAACAATTTGGGGTGTTCGCGGCAAATTCGAATGCCGCGGAACACCCTTTAAAAGTCTATGGGAGAAATCAAAAGTGCTAATTTTAAAGGCTTATATGCAAGTTATTGTCATAAAAAGTGTTTGGGGACCTGGGTCCTGCCCCAGGGGACATAGATCAATGCAAAAAAAAGTTTTAAAAATGGACGTTTTTTCAGGAGCAGTGATTTTAATAATGCTTAAAGTCAAACAATAAAAGTGTAATATCCCTTTAAATTTCGTAGCTGGGGGGTGTCTATAGTATGCCTGTAAAGGGGCGCGTGTTTCCCGTGTTTAGAACAGTCTGACAGCAAAATGACATTTGAAAGGAAAAAAGCCATTTAAAACTACTTGCGGCTATTGCATTGCCAGTCCGACAATACACATAGAAGTTCATTGATAAAAATGGCATGGGAATTCCCCACAGGGGAACCCCGAACCATAATTTTAAAAAAAAATGACGTGGGGGCCCCCCTAAATTACATACCAGGCCCTTCAGGTCTAGTATGGATATTAAGGGGAACCCCGGGCAAAATTAAAAAAAAAAATGACGTGGGGGTCCCCCTAAATTCCATACCAGACCCTTCAGGTCTGGTATGGATTTTAAGGGGAACCCCGTGCCAAAAAAAAAAAAAAAAAACGGCGTGGGGTCCCCCCAAAAATCCATACCAGACCCTTATCCGAGCACGCAACCTGGCAGGCCGCAGGAAAAGAGGGGGGGACCAGAGAGCGCCCCCCCTCCTGAACCGTACCAGGCCACATGCCCTCAACATTGGGAGGGTGCTTTGGGGTAGCACCCCCAAAACACCTTGTCCCCATGTTGATGAGGACAAGGGCCTCATCCCCACAACCCTGGCCGGTGGTTGCGAGGGTCTGCGGGCGGGGGGCTTATCGGAATCTGGAAGCCCCCTTTAACAAGGGGACCCCCAGATCGCGGCCCCCCCCGTGTGAAATGGTAAGGGGGTACAAGTACCCCTACCATTTCACTAAAAAACTGTCAAAAATGTTAAAAATGACAAGAGACAGTTTTTGACAATTCCTTTATTTAAATGCTTCTTCTTTCTTCTTTCTTCTATCTTCCTTCATCTTCTTCTTCTTCTTCTGGTTCTTCTGGCTCTTCTGGTTCTTCCTCCGGCGTTCTTGTCCAGCATCTCCTCCGTGGCGTCTTCTATCTTCTTCTCCTCGGGCCGCTCCGCACCCATGGCATGGGGGGAGGCTCCTGCTCTTCTCTTCATCCTCTTCTATTCTTCATCGTCTTCTTTTCTTCTCTTCTTCTCTTCTTCATTTTTTTCTCCGGGCCGCTCCGCACCCATGCTGGCATGGAGGGAGGCTCCCACTGTGTGACGGCGTCTCCTCTTCTGACGGTTCTTAAATAATGGGGGGCGGGGCCACCCAGTGACCCCGCCCCCGTCTGACGCATGGGACATGACGGGACTTCCCTGTGGCATTCCCCGTGACGTCACAGGGAAGTCCCGTCAAGTCACCGTGTGTCAGAGGGGGGCGGGGTCACCGGGTGGCCCCGCCCCCCGTTATTTAAGAACCGTCAGACGAGGAGACGCCGTCACACAGCGGGAGCCTCCCTCCATGCCAGCATGGGTGCGGAGCGGCCCTGAGAAGAAAATGAAGAAGAGAAGAAGAGAAGAAGAAAGGAAGATGAAGAAGAGAAGAAGATGAAGAGAAGAGCAGGAGCCTCCCTCCATGCCATGGGTGCGGAGTGACCCGTGGAGAAGAAGATAGAAGACACCGCGGAGGAGATGCTGGATGAGAACGCCGGAGGAAGAACCAGAAGAGCCAGAAGAACCAGAAGAAGAAGATGAAGGAAGATAGAAGAAAGAAGAAGCATTTAAATAAAGGAATTGTCAAAAACTGTCTCTTGTCATTTTTAACATTTTTGACAGTTTTTTAGTGAAATGGTAGGTTACCATTTCACACGGGGGGGGGGGGGGCCGGGATCTGGGGGTCCCCTTGTTAAAGGGGGCTTTCAGATTCCGATAAGCCCCCCGCCCGCAGACCCCCACAACCACTGGCCAGGGTTGTGGGGATGAGGCCATTGTCCTCCTCAACATGGGGACAAGGTGTTTTGGGGGCTACCCCAAAGCACCCTCCCAATGTTGAGGGCATGTGGCCTGGTACGGTTCAGGAGGGGGGCGCTCTCTCGTCCCCCCTCTTTTCCTGCGGCCTGCCAGGTTGCGTGCTTGGATAAGGGTCTGGTATGGATTTTTGGGGGGACCCCATGCCGTTTTCTTTTTTTTTTTGGCGCGGGGTACCCCTTAAAATCCATACCAGACCTGAAGGGCCTGGTATGGAATTTAGGGGGACCCCCACGTCTTTTTTTTTTATTTTAGCCGGGGTTCCCCTTAATATCCATACCAGACCTGAAGGGCCTGGTATGGAATTAAGGGGGACCCCCACGTCATTTTTTTTTAAAATTTTGGTTCGGGGTTCCCCTGTGGGGAATTCCCATGCCGTTTTTTATCAATGAACTTCTATGTGTATTGTCGAACCGGCAATGCAATAGCCGCGAGTAGTTTTAAATGGCTTTTTTCCTTTCAAATGTCATTTTGCTGTCAGACTGTTCTAAACACGAGAAACATGCGCCCCTTTACAGGCATACTATAGACACTCCCCAGGTACGAAATTTAAAGGGATATTACACTTTTATTGTTTGACTTTAAGCATTATTAAAATCACTGCTCCTGAAAAAAATGTCCGTTTTTAAAACTTTTTTTGCATTGATCCATGTCCCCTGGGGCAGGACCCAGGTCCCCAAACACTTTTTATGACAATAACTTGCATATAAGCCTTTAAAATTAGCACTTTTGATTATTCATGTTTGTGTCCCATAGACTTTAACGCTGTTCGCGTGTTCGAACAAACTTTTTTCCCATTCGCATGTTCTGGTGCGACCTGAACAGGGGGGTGTTCGGCTCATCCCTAGTCTTGAGGATGGACCACTGGCCAGAACTTGCTCAATATGCAATTGAGCTACTAGCCTGTCCTGCATCCAGTGTGCTTTCCGAACGCACATTCAGTGCTGCTGGAGGGTTTGTAATGGATCAAAGAGTGCGCCTGTCCACAGGCTCTGTTGATAGGCTCGCATTCATAAAAATTAATCAGTCTTGGATCAGCAGCTATCAAGCACCTGATGCATGCTGATGCAACTGATTGAATTTGCTATGAATCTGGGATCCCTTGAAGACTGCCTATGCTGACTATCCTATTCCTCCCAAATCTTGATGATGCTAGCTTCCAATGATATTTTTGGTTTAGGGCACCACCCCCACCATCCAAGGCCCAATTTTTCTGCCCTTGTTTAACAGGGGCATGTCATTACAATTTTTGATCCAATATTTCACAGCAGGGCCTGTTCCTGCGCCAAACAAGATATCTGTGAGGGGTTACAGTGTTGTGGCACCACCACCCAAGGCCCATTTTTTTCTGCCCCTGTTTAACAGGGGCATGTAATTACAATTTTTGATATAATATTTCACAGCAGGGCCCGTTCCTGCCCCAAACAAGAGCAATGCCCTGTACACACGGTCGGACATTGATTGGACATTCCGACAACAAAATCCATTGTTTTTTTCCGACAGATGTTGGCTCAAACTTGTCTTGCATACACACGATTGCACAAAGTTGTCGGAAAATCCGATCGGTCTGAACGCAGTGACGTAAAACACGTATGTGAGGACTATAAATGGGGCAGTAGCCAATAGCTTTTGTCTCTTAATTTACTCTGAGCATGCGTGGCACTTTGTGCGTCGGATTTGTGTACACATGATCAGAATTTAACTGATCGGATTTTGTTGTCGGAAAATTTTATAGCCTGCTCTCAAACTTTGTGTGTCGGAAATTCCAATGGAAAAAGTCCGATGGAGCCCACGCACGATCGGAATTTCCGACAACACAATCCGATCGCACTTTTTCCGCCGGAAAATCCGACCGTGTGTACAGGACATTACTGTGAGGGGTTACAGTGTTCTGGTACCACCAACACCTAAGGCCCAATTTTTCTGCAGAGTATATAGGGCAGGCCATATAGTATATATACTGCTGTTCAGAGTATATAGTGCCTGGCAGACCCCCATGCCATTTTTTTTAATTTTGGTGTGGGGTTCCCCTTAATATCCATACCAGAACTGAAGGGCATAGGTCGGCATATGAAGGTGAGCTACTAATATAGGCGCTGGAGGATTCACGTGGTGTGTTACAAGTCACATTATTCATTATTGCATGGAATAAAAAACCATGTTCTATAGGAGAACTGTATTCGAAGAGCACATTTTATATTTGTGTATTGATTCTGCAGCATAGGAGCTGCAAGGACTGCAACTTTGAGTTTCTTGAGGATTGTTTATTGCTATTTATTTATTTTAACAGCACATTAGGATACTAGGTTTAATTTGTAATTCATCATTTTACCATTTAACATGAAAGGGGGTCACCATTGTTGTTAATCAGCTATCCCTAGTCTTGTGGCTACTTTGTCTGTATTAGTTTCATTATATCCAGTATGCTTGCTTATATGCTTACTTATACCATCATTTCCTAATAGTTTTTTCAACACAGCATCTATAGTGGTCACGGTGCGTTACACCTCCATTTTTTTCATATGTTATTTATTGTTCAGTATCCAGCCAAATTGGTTGACAGTGGGGATTCATCACAGGTGAATTTCATCCTCATTTTTAATCAAACAACACCAGTATATTATTCCACATAAGTAACGCTGCATTTTTATTTTTTATTATTTGTTAAAGGTGTGAGGACACATGTCAATGTTGGCTGCTACCCATTCATTTATACTAATTTCGAGTCCACTAGTGTGGTTGCGTGGTAGTTTTCACTTTTATAAAGTTCCTAATTTTTAATGTTCTTACGGAAGGGGTTCTTCCCTTATGTCGTTTAAAGTGGTTCTACAGGCAAAATTTTTTTTTTACCTTACTGCATTCTTTGCATTATGGTAAAAAACTTCCAATATCAGTGCCCCCCATCCTTTTACTTCAGTCTTCTCTCAATCCAGAACTGTCCAATGTAAAGCCGTGTTACTCCTCTCTTCCTGCATTCACGGGAGTCTCAGAGCAGTGGCATCCATAGGCTCCTGCTGCTGAGTCAAATCCTGTAAGATGGGAAGGGGGGGGGGGATGGCCAAGCTGAGCTGTGTGTGTTTATGGATACACACAGCCTGTCTCTGGAGCACACCCACAAGTGTGCCCCCTTGGATCTCTGAGTGGCCATTTGGAGAAGAGGAGGAATGGAGAGCTCTGATGGGGCACTCCAGAAGAGGAGGTAAGTGACTGCTCCGTTCAATACCATTACACAGAGCAGGTGTTACCATTCCAGTCAGTAAGGTCTGCTTAAGATAGGAACAATGGCCTGGTTATAACTTGGCTAAGCTCTTTGACAAATTGCTAAAAAAAACCTGTTGCCATAACTGCTTACAAAGTATTAGCTAGACTGTACCATGTATGTGGCTATTTACCTGCTCTGTGTGATGAGCAATACCATTACACAGAGCAGGTTTATGTTTATTGTTTTAATAAAACTAAGCTTTACAAGCACTTTAAGATTAAGCTGCTTCTTGTCCAACATCATGTTGTTGTCATGAGTCCTTAGGGTAAAATGTATTCCCAATACTGTAGTCACTATTGAGAATAAGTTTATTTTCTGTAATCTTTGCACTTAGATCCCCCCATCAAGAATCAGGAAGAATCAATAAACTACCGTAGTTCATTGAGAACTACAAGCCTACAGCTGCTAAGGTATTGGGACTTGTAGTTTTCCATTCACAGAGGACTGCGAATGACAGACACAGCTGGGCGGGTGGGCGGAGCCATGTTTAAAAAAAAAATTTGACAGCTAGCAGGGGGAGAAGATTCCCCGCTAGCTATCACAGCAGGGGAGCGGGTCCTTCCATAACATGTTACACCCTGAATATGGGTGTAACATGTAACATGTTATGGAAGGTGAACTTATTCTTTAAACTTTTTTCACATGAAAATCCTGTTTCCATAGCTGCTTTAAAACAAATGACCTAGACTATACCTTGTATGTCGCTCAACTAAAGTCCATCTAAAAATACCATGTCCATACTGTCATGATTTCACTGCAGAATGAGCAACATTTTTAGCCATTTCAGTAAATCAAAAATCAGTAAATCTACAAGCAAAATGAATGGTTAATAAACATTCTATAGGGGGGACACTGTTGTGTTAATGCTAGTGACACACTGGGTTTCATTTTGCACATAGTTCCATTTTAAACAGTTATATATGTGTTCTGAGCTTGCATTTGTTTATGCTATCTAACTTTATGCATCATTTACATAGGCCTTGATCCCTTCCTCCTGTTGGCTCTTACTTGTAAAATCAGAAGTAGAAGTGGGGAGAGTTTTTGTCTCTTTTTCCTTATAAACACACCTAGGATGACTAAAGAGACTTTTAAGTGCTATTGAGCTAAAGTAAGTCTTATGACTTCTCTCATCTGAATCTGCACGTTTAGATCCCCCTATCCCCTACTAATTTAATTTCCTTCTCTGAACTTTCTCTAATTCAAGGACATCTTTCCTGAGGATTGGTGCCCAAAACTGAATCACATACCATTGTAAAATGGTAGAATTATAGTTTGATCTCTTTAGGAAAATACATTTTTAATGCATGATAGCAGTCTGCTGGATTTTCTAGCTGCAGCTTTGCATTGCATGCCATTGTTGGGTCTGTGATCTAAAAGGACCCCCAGATCTTTTTTCCTTCCCCGATTCCCTCAGACGAGCACCTCCTAATGAGTAACTTGTGTACATATTTTTTAGTGCATAACTGTATATCTTTTCAATATTGAACCTCATCTGCCATGTAGCTGCCCACCCCTCACTTTTATCTAGGTTTTGTAGAGATTCTAAAACCCTGTTGTGAAGTTATTATTCTACATAGTTTGGTGTAATCAGCAACCACTGAGATAAAACTATTTATTTCTACCTCTCTATCATTTATAAACGACATAAACAGAATTGATTCCCTGGAGCACTGGGCTCATTACCTATTTGAAAAATGAGTCATTTTATGACTACCCACTGGATGCGTTCCTGTTACCATTTTTCTATTTATGTAAATAGAATTTCTTCGCCAATGGATCTTAACTTGTAAATTAAGTGTTTGTGGGAACTGTATTGAATGCTTTAACAAAGTCCAGATAAACTCCAATGGCTTCCCTCTATCTAAATTGCTGCTCACTTTCTCATAGAACGTCAATAAGTCGATCTGACAAAAACAGCCATTCATTGATCCCTGTTGGTTGATACTTATGATTCTTAACCACATACCGACCAGCGCACGACGATATACGTCGGCACAATGGCACGGCTGGGCAAATGGGCGTACAGGTGCGTCACCTTTAAGAAGCAGCATTGTGGGCACGCGCGTGCACCTGCCTCGTGCTCCATGACCTTCACTGCGGGTCCTGTGGACTCGATGTCCGCCGGGTGCCTGCGATCGTGTCACGGAGCGGAAGAACGGGGAGATGCCTTTGTAAACAAGGCATTTCCCCGTTCTGCCTAGTGACATGACTAAGATCACTGCTTCCTGTCATCGGGAGCAGTGATCGCTGTCATGTGAGTAGTAGCCCATCCCCCCACAGTTAGAATCACTCTCTAGGACACGCTTAACCCCTTGATCGCCCTCTAGTGTTTAACCCCTTCCCTGCCAGTGTAGTTTACACAGTAATCAGTGCATTTTTATAGCACTGATCGCGGTATAAATGACAATGGTCCCAAAATAGTGTCAGATGTGTCCGCCATAATGTCGCAGTCACGATAAAAATCACAGATCGCCACCATTACTAATAAAAAAATTAATAATAAAAATGCCATAAAACTATCCCCTATTTTGTAGATACTATAACTTTTGCGCAAACCAATCAATATACGCTCATTGCAATTTTTTTTTATACCAAAAATATGTAGAAGAATACATATCGGCCTAAACTGAGGACAATTTTTTATATATATATATATATATATATATATATATATATATATATATATATATATATATATATATATATATATATATATATATATTTTTTTTTTTGGGGGGATATTTATTATTGCAAAAACGTAAAAAAATATTGCTTTTTCTTCAAAATTGTTGCTCTTTTTTTGTTTATAGCGCAAAAAATAAAAACCGCAGAGGTGATAAAATACCACCAAAAGAAAGCTCTATTTGTGGGGAAAAAAGGACATTAATTTTGTTTGGGTTCAAACTCGC
Source organism: Aquarana catesbeiana (assembly GCF_042186555.1). Classification (NCBI taxonomy): domain Eukaryota; kingdom Metazoa; phylum Chordata; class Amphibia; order Anura; family Ranidae; genus Aquarana; species Aquarana catesbeiana. Next base: position 95,440,483 of record NC_133336.1, on the reverse strand, counting down.
ACTACAGCGCAATTGTCAGTTAAATCGATGCAGTGCCGAATCGCAAAAAGTGCTCTGGTCAGGAGGGGGGTAAAATTTGGTCTCTTACCATTCCTTCCCCTAATTTTCATACTATTTATGTAAGGCTGACTGATCTGTAGTTACCTGGTGTACAGTGCCTTGAAAAAGCATTCATATCCCTTATAATTGTCCACATTTTGTCATGTTACAGCCAAAAACATAAATGTATTTTATTCGGATTTTATGTGATAGACCAACACAAAGCGGCACATAATTGTGAAGTGGAAGGAAAAGGATAAATGGTTTTCCTAATTTATTTACAAATAAATATGTAAAAGGTGTGGTGTGCATTTGTATTCAGCCCGCTTTACTCTGATACCCCTTACTAAAATCTGGTGGAACCAATTGTCTTCAGAAGTCACCTAATTAATAAATAGAGTCCACTTGTGTGTAATCTAATCTCAGTATAAATACAGCTGTTCTGTGAAGCCCTCAGGGGTTTGTTAGAGTACCTTCATGAACAAGCAGCATCATGAAGGCCAAGGAACACACCAGATAGGTCAGGGATAAAGTTGTGGAGAAGTTTAAAGCAGGGTTAGGGTATAAAAAATATCCCAAGCGTTGAACATCTCACGGAGCACTGTTCAATCCATCATCCGAAAATGCAAAGCGTATGGCACAACTGAAAACCTACCAAGACATGGCCGTCTACCTAAACTGACAGGCTGGGCAAGGAGAGCAATGATCAGAGAAGCATCCAAGAGGCCCATGGTAACTCTGGAGGAGCTGCAAACATCCGCAGCTCAGGTGGGAGAATCTGCCCACGGACAACTATTAGTCGTGCACTCCATAAAACTGGCCTTTATGGAAGAGTGGCAAGAAAAAAGCCATTGTTGAAAGAAAGCCATAAAAAGTCCCGTTTGCAGTTTGCAAGAAGCCATGTAGAAGAAGGTGCTCTGGTCAGATGAGACCAAAATGTAACTTTTTGACCTAAAAGCAAAATGCTATGTGTGGCAGAAAACTAACACTGCACATCACCCTGAACACACCATCCCCAATGTGAAACATGGTGGTGGCAGCATCACGTTGTGGGGATTCTTTTCCTCAGCAGGGACAGGGAAGCTGGTCAGAGTTGATGGAAAGATGGATGGAGCCAAATACAGGGCAATCTTATGCCGCGTACACACGACTGGTTTTACCGTCGGCATAAACTCCGAAGGTTTCTCCGATGGAACTCCTACGGAATTCCATTCAAGCAGTCTTGCCTACACATGGTCAAACCAAAGTCTGACCAAAGTCCAACCGTCCCGAACGAGGTGACGTACAGCACGTACGACGGGACTAGAAAAAGGAAGTTCAATAGCCACTAGCCAATAGCTTCCGTCTCGTACTTGCTTCAGAGCATGTGTCGTTTTTGGTCCATCAGAAGACCATACAGACGATCGGTTTTCCCAGTAGGAATTGGTTCCGTCTGACATATTTAGAACATGTTCTATTTCTAGGTCCGTCAGAAAAAAAAAGTCAGATGATGCACACACGGAATATGCGATGAAAAGCTTCCGTCTGACTTTTTCTGTCGGACATTCCGCTCGTGTGTACGCGGCTTTAGGAGAAAACCTGTTAGAGTTTGCAGAAGACTTGAGACCTTCCAGCAGGACAACGACCCTAAACATACAGCCAGAGCTACAATTGAATGGTTTAGATCAAAGCATATTCATGTGTTAGAATTGCCCAGTCAAAGCTCAGACCTAAATCCAATGGAGAATCTGTGGCAAGACTTGAACATTGCTGTTCAGACGCTCTCCATCCGAACTGACAGAGCTTGAGCTATTTTGCAAAGAAGAATGGGGTAAAATTTCACTCTCTAGATGTGCAAAGCTGGTAGAGACATACCCAAAAAGACTGTTATTGCAGCGAAAGGTGGTTCTACAAAGTATTAGGCTGAATACAAATGCTCACCTCACTTTTCACATATTTATTTGTAAAAAATGTTGGAAAACATTTATCATTTTCCTTCCACTTCACAATTATGTGCCATTTTGTGTTGGTCTATCACATAAAATCCCAATAAAATACATTTACGTTTTTGGTTGTAACATGACAAAATGTCAAGGGGTATAAATACTTTTTCAAGGCACTGTATGTACATCTTGATCCTTTTTGAATATTGGTTCCAAATTTGCTTTTTACCTATTGGTTGTTACTATTCCAGCCAATGGCTTGGCTCTAACTTGGTTAAGCTCTTTGACAACTTGCAGGTCATCTGGTCCTTGAGATTTTTTTTGTAATAAGCTTTTTCCTATTCTTTATTGAACTTTGAGCAATGATTCAAATGGTTTAAAGGATAAGTTCACCTTTTGACAAAAAATAATGCGCATTTATTATTTTTTGTTGCAGGAGCCTGTAAAGCATTGCACCAGTGATCAGCAGATCGCTAACGCCATGCAGGTCTCCTGCAGACTTTTCAGTGTATTGGCTTGCTCGTACCTCGTACGAGCAAGCCAATACACTGTGACAGGAAGAATCATTGAGCACTACAAGCCTACAGTCGCTAAGGTGTTGGGACTTGTAGTTTTCCATTCACAGATGACTGTGAATGAGTGACACAGCTAGGCGGGTGGGCGGAGCCACGTTAAAAAAAAAATTGACAGCTAGCAGGGCGTCGAAGATCCCCTGCTAGCTGTCACAACAGGGGATAAAAAAATAAAAGGAAAAAGTAAATACAGGGAGTAAAGTGTGTGCTTTTAGTGCTGCCTCCACTTACCTATACTGTCCTTGTGTGGTGCATTTTTTCACTGTACATTTTAGCACTTTTGTAGCACGTTTGTTGTGTGACAAAATGCACTGCAAAATAAGTGTCTGCTACCTAAGAATGCTTTTGAGGTATGTTTGCAGCATGTTTCTGAAACTTGCTTCAAAAAGCTTGTTTCGTTTGTTGTGGCTTTGTCACACATTCCAGGAATGCGCAGGTGTGAATGCAGCCTAAGGGCTCATTTCCAACACAATCTCTGTGTTCACTGTACATTTCTGCATGTGCATTTGTGTGCATTTACAGTGTATTTGCAGCACGTTTTTTTGAATAATTTTTTCATTTATTTTCTGTACTAAGCTGCATTTGCATGTGTTCATGTGCGATTGTGGTGCATTTGTGTGTGTTCATGCACATTTGTGGTGCATTCACATGCTCATTTAGGCTCAATTCACATGTATGTATGTTGCTTTTGAGCGTTTGTGCAGTGCTTTTTGCTGTGCTTTCTGTGTTTTTACGGCGATTTTACCGCTATTTTGCAGCAATTTGCGATCTGTGTGTGTTTTTTTTTTACATTCACTGTATATAGCTGGTCGCTAAAGAGTGGGTCAGGAAGCCGGCCACCGTGTCCTTAACAGTGGATGAGTCATCAGCTGTCAGCGGGCTTCCCCACTGATTGAGCTGAATGTAAACAAAAAAATTGCCGGCTAAAAAAAAATTCACGAAAAAAATCAAAAACCATACCAGACCGAAGGGGACAGACCCCCACACCACAATTTAAAAAAAAATGGCATGGGGCCCCCCCTAAAATCCATACCAGACCCTTATCTGAGCATGCAAGTCAGGAAAGGGTAGAAGACGAGCGAGCGCCCCCCCTCCTGAACCATACCAGACTGCATGCCCTCAACATGGGGGCAACTGTGCCCCCCACCCCAAAGCACCTAGCCCCCATGACGATGGGGACAAGGGCCTCTTCCCGACAACCCTGGCTGGTGGTTGCCTGGGTCTGCGGGTGGGGGGCTTTTTGGAATCTGGAAGCCCCCTTTACCAAGGGGGCCCCCTGATTCTGGCCCCCCTATTTGAATGGGTAGCGGGTACATCGTACTCCTACCCATTCACCCCAAAAAGCAGTGAAATGTAAAAAAACCTAGAGCCGTTTATTTGACAAGTCCTTTATTAAAAAACAGCTCGGAGCTGTCTTCCCCTGCTGCCATTTTCTTCTTGTGATGTCCTCGCCGCTGGTTACCCACTAAAAACAAAAAAGGCTGCTCTTGTCCTGAGGCTTCCTCCGTTGTGATGTCCCTTGCTGTCTTACATCTCTTATATAGCCATGGGGCGTGGCCATGCAATGACATCACTCAGAGAGCCCGCCCCTTGTGATGTCACAAGGAGCGGGCTCTCCGGGTGACATCATTGGATGGCCAATTTAACCAATCATTTTTTGCTTAGGAATTCTCCATGGGCAGCTTATGTGGGGGCATGTCCTCTGCCCACATGCTTTGCGCTAAAAGGTGTGCCTCTTTCTCATCTGTAATGGTGCAGAATAATTTATTAGGGACTTTTAAGGTGCCACTGTAAACTAGAAACCTTACACACCCATTTCTGTTAAAAATAAATCATATTTTTAGAATACATTGATATGAAAAAGAGTGCAGTAGCAGGGGCTGTATATCAGAGCTATTTTTATTTGATATATTGTCTTATAAGTGAAGAAATACAGTATTATGTAACAAAAATAAACGTGCAGTGTTGTTAGTGTAAAGTTGCACCTTTTATTGCTCCAAATAAAATATTTTGTTGCATTTTTTTTCAATTATATTTGTAGGGATGCAGTGCTGCTGATCAGTCCAATTATTGTTATATTTACTAATCTCAGAAAGTTGACAGGCATGCAAATTCTTACATTTTTAATCTTTTGATACTGAGTTTAATGTATCTAAACCCATGCATTTTTTTTTTTTAATATTGTACATTTTTAAATTTGGTGGCTGCATTCATTATATATTTTTTTTAGGCTTTATTCCTTTAGTTTCACCTTAAAGTGACAATAAACGTACATTTAAAAAAATGTCATACTTGCCTGCTCTATGCAGTGGTTTTGCAGCCCTGATCCTCCTCTTTCCGGGTCCCCCATCAGCACTCCTGGCTCCTTCCCTTCAGGCAGTGCCCCCAACAGCAAGCCGCTTGCTCTTGGGGCTCTGGTGCATGCTCGCTCCCGAGCCCCGCTCCATGCATCCATAAGACACACAGAGCCCCGTCCTCTTCTCTCTCCTCATTTGCTCACTGGCTGTGATTGGCAGGAGCCAATGGCTCCCGCTGCTGACTCAGCCAATGAGGAATGAGAGACCCAGGAGAAGCTTAGCTCTTGTGCACATCGCTGGATCGAGAGGGAGCTCAGGTATTTGGGGGGGGGGGGTTGCTGGGGGGCTGCTGTACATAGAAGGTGTTTTTACCTTCATGCATATAATGTATGAAGGTAAAAAACCTTGTTCCTGCTCAACCATTGAATGTTTTTGCCAATGACACATTTCCTATCAGTACTGTATTAATGAAGGAGCAGTGTACCCTAGGACAGGAAGTATGTATAGTGGAGCAGTTTATTTCCCTGAGAAAGTATGTTGGGGATAGAGAACACCTCCCCCTCGCCTCATAACCAAAACATAGGGGAAGATGTTTTGTAGTCCTAACACTTCTTGTTAATGTTTTAGAAAACACTGCAGAGTGCATAGAGTGCACTGGATCTCTCGCAGCACCAACAAGAATTAATAATCAGATATAACAAAATGTTTTGAAAGCTATCTTTAACAGACCAAAAGGGAGCAAAATAGAAGACGTTAATTGTTGGGGATTAGGTACACTTTAACCATGTGCCAGAAGTCATCTCTTTAGAACAGAACTTCACAGAGTTTTTGGTAGCCCAGTTCTTCTACTAAAAATTTCTAGTGATTATTTGCTAGAAGTAACAACTGATCACCAAACGGATGGAAAACATGGCTCCCTATGGAGTAAGCTACAAAAGCATGCAGAGCAAATGTGCCTGATTGTAGAATACACCAACAATCTATGACTGATCGCTACAATATTCTGCTGTAACTAGAGTCTATGGGAATAAATTTGTTCCATCTATTTAAGGGTCTACAGCTACTCCTAGCAATTAAACACTAGCAGTTTCAGTAGCATAATTAAACCTCCTAAAATCCTCTGCGTAGCTGTAGCCTAAAGTGCTATTGTATGTATTCTCCACAGTGGGGATTCACTTTCTCTGTAATAAACTCTGGAAATTTTGCTCTTGGCCTCTACAGGATATCATGTGTTGAATTCCAACACACACCTGCTATACTTTATAATTAATTAAAAAGTAATTGACCATACTCATCATGACTTTATGAAACTACCAACTGTGAAATCGACAACGCAAAAGCCTATTGACAGATCCATAAAAGGCTGGAGTTCCCAAACAGCATATGTTGTGCCGCTGAGAACTGTGTGAGTGGAGGCAAGCTTGCAATCGCCAACAGAAACACTTACAATGTACACGGCCCGCCAACATATGGGCTGGAGCCATTAATTGAAAAGTGTATTGAAAAAACTCAACTGATAAATCTAAAAACACATGACAGTCAGCAAGCTGTGTCCAACCCATATGCTGGTGTGCAGGGGCTGTTATTTGTGCTTCTCCTCCAGTTATTCAGTATATATGTGTGTGATCAAACTAAAACTGTTACTACTCCTTAGAATAATAAAATAAATAGATTAAATTGCCCTTCTAACATAAAGTGTGTCCTAAACAACTGATTGTTGATCAATACCCTCTACAATTTTACTTTAGGAATCTTGGGCTTCCAGCTGCTTATCTTATATTCTTATAATAAATGATGTCACTCAATCCTGAAGATAACATCAGCAGCATCTTTTCCCTGGGGAAAGACCTCAGACTAAGGGAGTGATAGGGAGAGAGATAATGTGAGTCTCATCTGAATAAATATACAGCAGAGAACACTAAAGAAAGCTATCTCCTGAAACCAGTCTGACAGGAGAACATATGCTTCATTCACAGTTCTACTACACAAAAACCCAGGTTGCAACAAAGGATGCAAGAGTATCAATAGCACCACTACAGATTTATGTAGAAGGGTGAGCTGTCATGTAGACTTCCAGGATGGAGACAAGGTGCTAAAAACCTAATACTCCACTGCCCCTTACCCTGCAACAGCAGCAAGAATGTAACTAGTAAAAACAAGGTCTAATTATTTCAGGGTACTTAGAATATGATGTACAGTATGTTCTATCTTCATATGTGAGACAATCACTTAAAGCAAAATTAAACCCAAAAGCAACAATTTATTATATTGCAGCTTACCAATTTTTAGATGTGTTGGCTGTATTTGTTTTCTTTTTAGGCTTTCCTTCTAATATTTTTGTCTGGTAATCCAGCCTGCAAATCTGTTGTTTTTGACAAGCTCAAGCTCTCCAGCAGAATGTATCAGTGGATACACAAGAATCAGATGGATTACATGGATGAGACAAACCACTTAACACTGACAGGAGTGATTCAGGGGCAGATCCAGAGTCTAGTCTTGGGAGGGGCACTGCCAGAAAATACGTTTTTTTGGGGGGACAATTTATTGGGGAAATGGCTGGTGTTGGCGCTTCAATCATCACGGCACCATGGTTGTTATGGTGTCAGGATTAAGGATTAGCTCCGGCGTGTTCACACACTCCACGTGCAGAGCCCACCAGGAAGTCGGCGCTGCGCTAATCACAGGCAGTGAGACATTTCCCGATCTCTGCATCCGCACATCGGGAAAATGTCTCACTGCCTGTGATTAGCGCAGCGCCATGCCGACTTCCTGGCGGGCTCTGCACGCGGAGTGTGCGAACACGCCGGAGCTCATCCTTAGTCAGGATGATTGAAGCACATTATTTCTATTATTACATTGTTATATAAAATTAAATTGTTCAACTCACCATGATGCAGAATCAGTGGGAGCCTGAGTGTGTCACTTGCCACCGTCGCCTGCCACCAGATGCGGATTATCACTTGCCACTGTCACCTGTCACCAGATGCAGATTGTCACTTGCCATGTCGCCTGTCACCAGATGCAGATTGTCACTTGCCACCGTCGCCTGCCACCAGATGCGGATTATCACTTGCCACTGTCACCTGTCACCAGATGCAGATTGTCACTTGCCACGTCGCCTGTCACCAGATGCAGATTGTCACTTGTTACGTTGCCTGTCACCAGATGCAGATTGTCACTTGCCACATCGCCTGTCACACGTTGCAGATTGTCACTTGTTACGTTGCCTGTCACCAGATGCAGATTGTCACTTGTTATGTCGCCTGTCACCAGATGCAGATTATCACTTGCCATGTCGCCTGTCACACGTTGCAGATTGTCATTTGTTACGTCACCTGTCACCAGATGCAGATTGTCACTTGTTATGTCGCCTGTCACCAGATGCAGATTGTCACTTGTTATGTCGCCTGTCACCAGATGCAGATTGTCACTTGCCACGTCACCTGTCACACGTGGCAGATTGTCACTTGCCTGCTACAATTGTCACTTGCTGTGTCAATTTCCTGCTAAGGTGGTCTCTTGCTGTGTCTCTCTTATGTGGTCTCTTGCTGTGTCTCTCTAGAGTCAGGAGTCAGGCAGCAGTTTACCAGTCAGGCAGTAGAGAGATGATGTAATCTCTCTCCTGCCCGCATCTGCCTCCACAGTGAGGACGGAACTGCAGGGATGCAGGGCTGGCGCAGGGTGGCTCCCTGATTGGCAAGCCGCCCGCTCACCCACCGAGCTGCCCAGCTGCTTGCCCGCTCTCTCACGTGCCCATGGGGCCTCCTGTCCGCTCACCAACCGAGCTGCCCGGCAGCCCAGCCCGTATGCAGAGCCTCCCACTCTCTCACCCCTGGAACCCGCCGCCCGCGGAGCTGCCTGCCCACTCACCCGCATTCTTGGGGGGGGATTGCCCCATTGCCCCCCCCTGGATCCGCCCCTGGGGTGATTAAAATGTTGAGCTCTTATGTATTCATTCAAAACTTTTATCCCAAAAGGAAAAAAAAAATGTTTAGTGAAACTGAATATAAAGTGTGAGCTGGAGTTTGGCTTCAGTGTGTTAGTGTATCTTAACCCTTTCGTGCCTAAGCCTATTTCTGACATTTTTTGCTTACAAGTTAAAATCCGTATTTTTTTCCTAGAAAATTACTTAGAACCCCAAACATTATATATATATTTTTTAGCAGAGAATCTAGAGAATGAAATGGCGATCGTTGCAATATTTTATGTCACAATGTATTTGCGCAGAGGTCTTTCAAACGCAATTTTTTGGGAAAAAAGACACTTTCATGAATAAAAAAAAAGAAACGGTAATGTTAGCCCAATTTTTTTGTATAATGTGAAAGTAAATAGACACTTAACATGTCATGCTTTGAAATTGTGCACACTCGTGAAATGGCGACAAACTACAGTACCTAAAAATCTCCATAGGCGGCGCTTTAAAAAAAAATGAATGGTTACCAGGTTAGAGTTACAGAGGAGGTCTAGTGCTAGAATTATTGCTCTCACTCTGACGATCGCGGTGATACCTCACATGTGTGATTTAAACGCTGTTTACATATGCGGGAGCGACTTACGTGTGCGTTTTCTTTGCAGTGCGAGCTCGCAGGGATAGGGGCGCTTTAAAAAAAAAAAAAAAAATTCTTATTTTTTTTTTTTTACATTGTCACTTTAAAAAAATATATATTTGATCACTTTTATTGCTGTCACAAGGAATGTAAGCATCCCTTGTGACAGTAATAGGTGGTGACAGGTACTCTTTATGGAGAGATCAGACGTCTAAAAGACCAAAAACGGCGATTCTGAATACTGTAGTTTTTTTTTTAAACTGCGCCATTGGCAGCCGAGTAAACCAGAAGTGACGTTGATTCCGTGTTTACAGAAAAAGACTGGAACAAGTCCATTTCCGGCTCACTCTAGTCGACGGAAGTGCCAGGTCGTGTCTCGGGTCTCCCAGTGGGATAGGATGCCCGGGAAGAGCGGCGGAAGGCGGTGGGAAGGGGGAGTCCCCTCTCGCTCCTTTGGGATAACAGCTGAGTGGCTTTTAGCCGCATCGGTTGTTATCCCTGAAGAGCCGACCACCCGCTCTAAAATACGGTACTGGGATGATGCCTGCGGCTGCATGCATCCTCCTGGTATAACCCCTGAAACCCGAGGCTGCATATGTGTGTATGGTTGGTGGGAAGGGGTTTTAATATGCTAATACAGTGAGGGAAAAAAGTATTTGATCCCCTGCTGATTTTGTACGTTTGCCAACTAACAAGGAAATGATCAGTCTATAATTTTAATGGTAGGTTTATTTTAACAGCGAGAAACAGAATAACAACAAAATTATCCAGAAAAACACATTTCTAAAAAGTTCAAAATTGATTTTCATTTTAATGAGTGAAATAAGTATTTGATCCCCTATCAATCAGCAAGATTTCTGGCTCCCAGGTGTCTTCTATACAGGTAATAAGCTGAGATTAAGAGCACTCTCTTAAAGTGAATGCTCCTAACCTCAGCTTGTTAACTGTATAAAAGACACCTGTCCACAGAAGCAATTAATCAGATTCCAATCTCTCTACCATGGCCAGGACAAAAGAGCTGTCCAAGATTGTAGACCTACACAACGCTGGAATGGGCTACAAGACCATCGCCAAGCAGCTTGGTGAGAGGGTAACAACAGTTGGTGCGATTATTCACGAATGGAAGAAACAAAATAACTGTCAATTTCCCTCGATTTGGGGCTCCTTGCAAGATCTCACTTTGTGAAGTTTCAATGATCATGAGAATGGTGAGGAATCAGCCCAGAACTATACGGGAGAATCTTGTCAATTATCTCAAGGCAGCTGGGACCACAGTCACCAAGAAAACAATTGGTAACACGCTACACAGTGAAACACTGAAATCCTGCAGCACCTGCAAGGTCCCCCTGCTCAAGAAAGCACATGTACAGGCCCATCTGATGTTTGCTAATGAACGTCTGAATGATTCAGAGGAGAACTGGGTATAAGTGTTGTGGTCAGATGAGACCAAAATCAAGCTCTTTGGCATCAACTTAACTCGCCGTGTTTGAAGGAGGAGGAATCCTTCCTTTGACCCCAAGTTCTCCATCCCCACCATCAAACATGAAGGTGGAAACATTAAGCTTTGGGGTTTTTTTTCTGCTAAGGGGACAGGACAACTTCACCTCGTCAAAGGGAAAAGGGACGGGGCCATGTACATGTACTGTCAAACCATGGATGGGAACCTCCTTCCCTCGGCCAGGGCATTAAAAATGGGTCGTGGATGGATATTCTAGCATGATAATGACCCAAAACACACAGCCAAGGCAACAAAGGAGTGGCTAAAGAAGAAGCACATTAAGGTCCTGGAGTGGAGATTGCCAACAAGGGTTTTGCCACCAAGTACTAAGTCATGTTATTTCATTCATTAAAATGCAAATCAATTTATAACTTTTTTGAAAATGTGTCTGGATTTCTTTGTTTTTCTGTCTCTCACTGGTAAAATAAACCTACCAAAAAATCAGCAGGGGATCAAATACTTTTTTCCCTCACTTACTACCCCTCCCCCCAGACTGGCAATTCTGCTGCCTGCTGTGCCTCCTGTTCTCATTTCACCAGAGTTGTGTCTCACTAATACTGGAGGTATGTTACTGGCCAGATCAACAGGTGAAAACATAAGGAAAAAAGCCGAAAAGAAAACTAATGCAGCCATCACATCTAACGATTGATGAACTGAATATAATACATATTTGGTTCCGGATTTAAAGCGTTTCTAAACTGAAAAACAAAAAATGACAGTATTGCAGCTTACCTTAGATGTGCTGGCTGCATTAGTTTTCTTTTTTCACACTTGTTTTTCTTTATATTAAACCGATAATCCTATCACTAACACTTCCTGTCCTAGGATGACAATCGTACCGAGCAATGTTGTTGTCGTAATTTGGTCATAAATTTCAAATGACAATTCTTAGGAAAAGTCTTAGGAAAATCGTTTTTTTTTTTTTTTTTTGGGAATGAATGGACTTTACTGAAAGGAAACCACATACAATGTTAGAAATTTGTTCATTCTAGAAAATTTTTCCATTCTGCTCCTTCAAATTTTCTCATCACTGGTTAAAAGTGAACATCAATTTGATCCACTGATGATTAGAAAAATTACTAACATTTTTAGAACATTCCTAAGAATGTTCAAAATTCTATCCATCTATGGCCAGCTTTAGGAAAGGGGCATGTTAGGACTGAATAACACTGCGCTAGGACTATATAACACCTCCCCCTGGTCTAATAGGTGGGTGTTTTGGAGTCCATGGAGATAGCGGGGAACAATGCTAAGTGCTCACAATCCAAAGGCAAAAAGCATAGGAAGTTCTGAGCTTACAAGATTAACTTTTTTCTTTTGTCAAAAAGATTTAATAGAACACTTTCAATGGTATATTTACAAGGCCCAAGGGGAGCAAAAAGAAAAAATATTGTTACAGTTTATATACATTGTAAAGCAAATCAACAAACAGTATATATTTGGGGCTTTGTAAACTGTACATCAAGATAGAGAAAGCAAACCTTAGTTTACCATTAATACATAGTAAAATTTATCAAATCATGGCAATTTTGTTTAATGTCATGATTTCTGAGAATTGTTAAAAAAAAAAGTAGAAATGGTGTTTTACAAATGTTTTATATACTAGCAAAAATGTGACCTTTACCAGGAATATGAGGGATTAGGAAATTTAAAGTGTTTCCAAAGGTCTAAACATTTTTTTTACCTGCATGGATTACTGCCACTGTATGAATCTATGGATGCACACAGCCTGGCTTGCTTCCTTGTTTGTTTAGGAGGCAACTGGAGCAGGGTCCAGGGAGAAACCGATAGTGCCAGTAGGAGACTACTAGAAGAGCAGCAGAGGGTGCTTTCTGTGCAAAATTTTGTACAGAGCAGGTAAGTATTGTCTCTTTTTTATTAAAAAAAAACAAATAGACTTTACTATTTAAAGTTCAACTTCGGGAAAATGAACTGTGCCCACACTGCAAGGTTAACTGCTCATTTCTGTCCAGGCTGACAGGAGAAGTATGGTTACTTACCCGATCCCTGCTTGTTTGGCATAAAATACTCCCTCATGCTCCGGTGTCAGTCTTGATGATATCAGAGGATGCTAGACTTCAACACATGACTGAAATCTGGGGAAAAACCTTGTTGTCTTTTCTGATGTGGAGAATTATCTGTGTCTGCCAGCTCTGCTCTCACCATTCCCACTCTTTTATACATAGCCATGAATGCTCAGCCATGCCAAGTGTCATGTTTGTACATCTATCAGCAAGAGAGAAGGTGAATTGTGCCTGAATGTACACTGCCCCCTTAAACCTATGGGAACCAAAAGACAAATAGCATTGGCTTCATATCAAGGAGTAGATGTTCCTAGCAAGGAACATACTCATATAAACATCATACTGCACTTAATTTAAACAACCTTGTGTGCTTTTGTGGTAAAAAAAAAAAGGTTGAGTTATGTGAAATATCAGTTCTTGTTGGCTCCCTGGCACCAGGCCTTATGAATTTATCATTTTATTACTGTTCTGTTTTAGACTACTACAAGGTAAAAAAAACAGGGACTTTCTAGGATGGCAGCCACAGATAAAGATTCAACAAATCAGTATAAAAAATATTCATCCTAACGGTTTAAAAAAGAAAATTCTAAATGTATTAGTCACATCATGCAAATGTTTTAATGAATTGCATATGCTGAATACAGTATTTTTTTTTTGACGAACATAAGGGTACCCGGTGTACCGCAGCACATCACGGGTTTATATAGTCAAAAATGTTCAGCAGAAAATGGGACTTTATATGGTGCACAAACTTTCCTAGAACAACATCACAGTTAAAATAACTAATTATAAAAAAATATTAAATAAAATAATAAAAACAAAATGTATGGTATATGATTTAAATGTTCTTATGCATACTGTATATAAAAACACAGAAAAAATGCAAGATACATAATTGCCCTTACAGTGGAACTTCAGTAAAAAAATGAAGTCCTGACAGATCACATCATGCTGGCACCTTTTGCAGGTATAGCTATATAAAACATTAAAAATAAGTGCCTATACTGTTTAAAATCCAGTAATACACTGTCTCGCCCTGCTTTGCACATGCTCAGTTGCTCTTTATTTTTAGGCACTGTGCCAAATTTGTTGAGGCCGATTTGCTGACAGCCTAAAGATTTAATGCTGCTCAAGACTTTGGGCTTTAGCAAAATGGCAACCTCCAGCAAGAAGAAACAGGAGTAATGCAATTACAGCACATTACAGCACACACTAATTTTGGTAGCATAATTATTAAGAAAATAGTTTCTGACCACTGTATATGTACCAATATTTTTTTATATAAGCACTAAGACTATTGTACTAATATGTTTGAGGTTGAAGGGTGAAGATTATGCTTAAGGGCAATTATGTATGTTGCATTGTTTCTGTGTTTTTTATATGCATAAGAACATTTTAATCATATACAATAAATCTTATTTTTAAATATAAACTATGATGTTGTTTTGGGGAAGTTTTTGCACCCTTTAAAGTCCCATTTTTTTCTTGACAAACAAAAAAGATCACGGATATATTTGCACAGATAACATGTTGCGGTTAACGCGTTTCGTAGATAGCGCCACTTTATCAGGACCGGAAGTGTAAGGGTTCATGCATTAAGAATGGACTGCTAACAGACCAATTAACAGACATAACCTTTTTTTCTCCCTTCATTATGCATAGTGGCATTATACATTAATGAAATGCATAGGTTTGAATGGCCCTTAACTGCTATGATTCCTTTCACTAAGAGCCCATTCACGCCACTGCACTGCTGTAATTTTATGTACAGTGGGGACGGAAAGTATTCAGACCCCCTTAAATTTTTCACTCTTTGTTATATTGCAGCCATTTGCTAAAATCCTTTAAGTTCATTTTTTTCCTCATTAATGTACTCTGACATGGACTGTGAGCTGTAAGGTGTTATATAGACAGGTGTGTGGCTTTCCTAATCAAGTCCAATCAGTATAGTCAAACACAGCTGGACTCAAATGAAGGTGTAGAACCATCTCAAGGATGATCAGAAGAAATGGACAGCACCTGAGTTAAATATATGAGTGTCACAGCAAAGGGTCTGAATACTTAGGACTATGTGATATTTCAGTTTTTCTTTTTTAATAAATCTGCAAAAATTTCAACAATTCTGTGTTTTTCTGTCAATATGGGGTGCTGTGTGTACATTAATGAGAAAAAAAATTAACTTAAATGATTTTAGCAAATGGCTGCAATATAACAAAGAGTGAAAAATTTAAGGGGGTCTGAATACTTTCCATCGCCACTGTATGTTGGTGTGCTACCATTCATTGTGCCTGGTACCAAACCACACCTTTACCATGTACTCACTTTGCAGCATACAGCAACGCTTGTTAATTCATTACTATGCTTTTCAGTTTGCTGGCAAAAATTTAGCAGATCTGTTGTGGTGCATTAGGCCGACCATCTGAAATAATGGGTTGCATAAATGCAACGCATGTTAACCACTTGCCTACCCACTCACAGTAATTTTAGTGCAAGCGGGCAGCAGCTACAAGCTCAGCGACATACCAGTACTGACTGGTATGTTGCTGAGCCTATGCACACTGGTGCACCCCCTGGCGTGATCCTGTGGCCAGGGTACCATGTGATCATCACAGTTATAAGCAATAATAGTGTAAAAAAAACACTACAGACACTGAACTACTCTGATGAGCGTGTAAAAAATTGATTTAAAAAAGAAACATCTTAAAAGAAAAAGATTGTTAAACAAATTATTAAAACATTTTTTTTTTATTACATACTGTCACCAGTCACTATCCCTGATCACCACCACACCAGTCATATGATGACACTGTACAGCATTAATGAATGATGATTTACTGTATGTAAAAAACAAATTGAAAAAAAATGTATTTAATTTGTTAATTATCAAAAAAAATTGTGACAAAAAAAATTACAACTTCAAAAAACTTACCATACCTCTTACTAAATACCTCAGACTGTCTACTTTCCAAAAAGGGGTAATTTGGGGGGTATTTGTATTGCCCTGACATTTTAGGGTCTTACGAAATTAGATAATTAGATAATTTTCAAATATATATATTCAATAGTTTGTATACTCTATAGCTTTGTGTCTCTATAACTTTCACACAGACTAAATAATATACACTGATTTGGGTTATTTTTACAAATAAACATAGCAGATTACATTGTGGTCTAAATGTATGAAGAAATATCATTTGTTTGAAGTCTTATAACAAAAACTGAGAAAATTTCCAAAATTTGTGGTATTTGTTTGCTTATATAGAAAAAAAAAACAGTGGTGATTTAAATACCAGTTTAAATAAATAAAAACAAACATGGAATCCACTTTTCATAGGTTGCAAATGGCAACATATAGTATTAATATTTACCGGTAAGCTCAAATATATCAACGTAAAAAAAATTGACAGTGGTGGAACAAAGAAATGTCCCAAAAGGAGCAAAAATGGAGGATCAATCACGGAATATCTAATTGGAAAATTGCTTTATTAAAGTTACAAATGTAAACCCCCCCAAAGCACCCCACAATAAAAACACATACAGAAAAAATGACAACGTTGTCACAATATGGTGCCAAACCCCACACATACACACACATGCATGAACCAGCTAGAGAAAGGAAAGAATGGCGCTGCTATAAATAAAGCCAATGTAAATACTTAGTCCTATATGATCCAAAATAGCAGACTATACATGCTGCATGTCCATGTAACAGGCTTGTGCAATTATTTGTATAGACAGATTGCCTTAATAGGTAAGTCAAAACATATAAGGCTGTAATGGGAATCCATAGCCTGTGTTGTGATAAGGATCAATCAGCTTGTGGTGATTTCAGCAGGCTGCCAGTTGAGTAATACACACGTAGTATCAAAAAGATCACTGAATGGGAAGTAGATTATTCGGACATGTAGGGATAAACTGGTTATGAGGCATATTTCATATGCATGTATTAACTTCACGGTTCCTTGACCAAATATAACACATCAAACAGTGCTCAGTTTAGAAGTCCACTGAGTGTCAACAGGAGTCAGAGGGGAGGGAGGGAGGAGGGGTGAAAGAAGAGATGTTAGTTGCCCGAGGGCTCTCACCACGCCGAAATGTTGGCTGCATTGGCCGTTGTACATGGAGCCCATTTCCCTCTGAGAACCTGCAGACAGATGATGGATCAGCTTGTGGATGGACGCTGGAAAAGTCCATCAGTGTGTTACAACGGCAGTCTGGTGTAGATATTCAGTGCTCAAACCTTCCGGTCATATGTCAGGTATGCTGGCCCATAAGTAAATGCAAAGCAGGCTTGTCCAGTCTGTCCAGATGGAAGTGGTGAGTGGTGATACGATGTTATCTCTCACACTTGCTGGAACCCATGGTGGAGCGTGGGGTAGAGATGGCGCTGTCTACGTCACCATGTGCTTCATCAGGACATAAAGTATCTCTCTCTTTTTAAAGGAACAAGTGTCCAATCAGTGTCGATTATATCAAAATTTCATTTAGAGCCATCTTGTGGTAACAAGTCATATTCCAGTGATTAAAAAGAACAGGAAAAATGTAAAGAAGAAGTGTGGAAAGAGAATTTTTACTGACAGAATGGGATTACATTGTACAACCATAAAAAGCCTGCATGGGATAAAGGTATGAGTCTGAATCAACAGTGGATAACCAGGTGAAAGCCATTAGGCTCAGAGAGATTAAATTAGCCCTAATCGATTAGATGGCGTTTTAGATAGTAGGGTAAATTATTATTGAAAAATTATTATGGTGCAAGGAAAACTTTCAGGCTTAGCATATTGTTCAGTCCTTTAGGCTGTAGAGTTTCTAGCCTAAATATCCAGGATTTTTCTTTTCTCAATAGGACTGTGTCAAAGTCACCTCTACGTTCTGTTAGGTTCAGGGCATAAAACCCCTCACCATGGCATTGTATAAAGTGTTGGGCCACGGGAGTGTCTTCTTTTTACTTTATACTCGTTCCTTGTCAAATGATTTTATTTAGTCCATAAAAGGTGATAACAGATATGATAATGAAGCATAGTATGACAAAAGGATTGAAGCTCGTTGTTATGTAGGTACATAGACATTCAAAGCATGTAAGATATAACCAAATATAATCAAGAGTATTGGTACAAAAACTATATGAGAGCATAACCGAAACTGGTATAACTTACAAGATCAATTGAAGTTATTGCAAATAGGCTAGGGGAGAGAGTTATATTCTGCTAGATCAAGAGCTTCAAAATCATAAAAAGAGAAGGGGGGTGAAAAATAGAAAGAAAAGAAAGAGAAAGAGGGTAGAGGATAGGGGAAAAGAGTGTCCACTTGGTCGGTCCAAAAGCCACCACGAGATATAATATGATCACTCCCAGATCAGCTACCATGGCAGAAGAAACACTTTCATCAAAGGTTGATGGTAGGTGGCATTTTATCCATGGGTGCCATCATTTTTCGAATTTGGGAATCTGATCGCGTTCTATGGCAGCTATTTTAGCGTGAATCATGGAATTATGCATTATGTGTTTTGTCTCAACTACTACCAATGAAGGGGATTTCCATGCCTTTGCTACCGTTTGCTTTGCGGCTGTAAGAAGCTGGACGAAGAGTTTAAATTGAGTGTGCGTTAAGCACACCAGTTTCAAACTGAGTAATGCAGTACTTAGGTTAAGTTGCAGCTTCAGGCCAAACATTTTGGAGGCCAATTCAAAAATTTCCCTCCAAAAGGCCTGAGTTAATGGGCAGGTCCACCATATGTGCAGGTGTGTGCCCAATTCCGAACAACCTCGAAAACAAAAGGCAGAATAAGTAAGCACATACTTAGCTATTCTGGAAGGTAGTTGGCTTCCATCGCTAGAACGTTAGGGGAAGATGAGTTAGTTACAAAAAAAGAGAACAGTGCACCAAAAATAAGCCACGTCCATAAATCATTGAGGATACAAAATAAGGTAGTACTGAGTATTACCAGGGAGGCGGACTTTTTAGGCATGTGCAGTATATTGCTGTCTCCCATGGGCACGCTGGATTATTTGTATCCTGAATATGCAGCGATGGGATTGTATTGAGCCTTCAGCATTGCTGATACTAAATCCAGGATCTAAGTGGTGCATCCGGTGTTGGCCCTCCTCCCTCTAATGGCTGCTCCCTTAATTAGGAATATTGTTTACATGCCCCTGCTGAGATATTTAGCTATATCTAATATACTTTCTTACTGCTGATTAAACATTCTCATGCTACCGTGACTTGCATGATTTTGCATTCCAATTCAAGATAGAGAGACATATTCCCTTCTCTGTCTCATCTGTGAACCTTGGCCGTGTCCTGAGGAAGCCTAACGGTGAAACGCATAGACATACAAGGGCTCACTGCACAATACTCATAGATGCTATATGTTACAATTGTCATTGTTTTTTAGATATTGTATTTTTCAATAAATTTATATTTTTTATACTGCTATATCTTCTCCACTGTTCCTTAGCCTAAAAAGTCCGCCTCCCTGGTAATACTCAGTACTACCTTATTTTGTATCCTCGATGAGTTAGTTACCAACCAAATCTTAGACCAATCTGCTGAGTCAAGGGTATGACCAAGGTCCGTCTCCCATTTCTGGGTGTAAGATGGTTTATCTATATCTGGATTGACTAAAAGTTGGGAGTATAGGGAAGAGATTAGTCCTCTAGTCCTCTAATATATTTTCCTTACACACTGCTTCAAAGTCAGAAAATTGGGTCAGAAGAGTGCCGGTATTAGTATTCGGTGCGTAGAAGTTTTTAATTTGAAGATATCGGAACAATTCTGATTGCGGTAAACCGCAGGTTTCACAGAGAGTTGAGAATGGGATAAAGGACTTAGAAGCAACAATTTGTGTAACCTTAGAACTAGAGGTCGACCGATATGGGTTTTTCTGTGGCCGATCCCGATATTTAGAAATCGGGGCGGCCGATGGCCGATATATGTTGCCGATTTTTGCGGCCGATATTTTAGGCCGATGTTTTAGGCCGATTTTTTTTCTTTTTCCTTCATCTCAGAAAGTCTAGGGTGGAGAGGTAGGGAGGAGGTTATTGTTTAGGGTAGAGAGGTGGGGTGCAACCTATCAGTGCCAACCAGTGCAGCCTATCAGTGTCCATCAGTGCCACCTCATTAGTGCCCACCAGTTCAGCCTGTCAGTGTCCATCAGTGCAGCCCATCATTGCCACCTCATTAGTGCCCACTAGTGCAGCCTATCAGTGTCCATTAGTGCCCACCAGTGCAGCCCATCAGTGCAGCCCACCAGTGCCACCTCATTAGTGTCCACCAGTGCAGCCTATCAGTGTCCATCAGTGCCACCTCATTGGTGTCCATCAGTGCCCACCCGTGCAGCCCAATGCCAACCAGTGTATCTCATGAGTGCCCATCAGTGCCACCTTATCAGTGCCCTTCAGTGCATCCCATCATTGCCCACCAGTGCCAACCAGTGCAGCCCATCAGTGCCAACCAGTGCATCCCATCAGTGCCAACCAGTGCATCCCATCAGTGCAGCCCATCAGTGCCAACCAGTGCAGCCCATCAGTGCCAACCAGTGCATCCCATCAGTGCCCACCAGTGCATCACATCAGTGCCAACCAGTGCATCACAGTGCCCACCAGTGCATCACATCAGTGCCAACCAGCGCATCACATCAGTGCCCACAAGTGTCAACCAGTTCATCACATCAGTGCCCACCATTGCCAACCAGTGCATCACATCAGTGCCCACTGCCCACCAGTGCATCACATCAGTGCCCACAAGTGCATCACATCAGTGCCCACAAGTGCCAACCAGTGCATCACATCAGTGTATCCCATCAGTCCCACCTCATCAGTGCCCACCAGTACAGCCTAATAATGTAAAACTGCCACCTCAGAAGTGCCCACCAGCGGAGCGCTCCCGGCTCCATTCCGTCCTCTCGCCTGGCCAAAGACAGCTACACTCATCTGACGTGCTGCGCGCCCCGCCTCTGCCTCCAGACTACAATCCCCAGAATGCAGCGTGGCCGGTAACAGCCAATTGGCGGTCGCCGCTGCCGACTTCCTCCATGGACAAAAAAAAAGGTCAGCAGACAGCGGCCGTGATAGCAGCCGTTTAGACTAGGCGGCAGGCGGTCGGGGGGGGGGGGGGGGGGATTTTCACCCAGCACGCCCCCTGCCTCAGATCCCTCACAATCAGCCTTTTTCCCATAATAATCGGCCGATGCCGATTTCTTTAAAAAGGCGAAGTATCGGCCGATATATCGGTCAACCTCTACTTAGAACTTCCAAGGAGGTCCATACTTGATGAGGGAGAGACCCATGCAGGGTAAAAAGTGGGGTTTTTAAGAAATGAGAGGAGAGGATTGTATGGGGATTGTAAATGGTGTTTAAATTTAAGTTTGTCCCAAAGAGAGATAAAGTGTTTGATGGGATTACGTATATTAGGGCGATCTTTGGGGTGAAGCCAGAATAAATTAGAGATCGATAAAGGATCACATTCTGTAGCTTCAATTGTAACCCATAAAGGGATTTCATGTGCTGCGTGGTATTTAGAACTGGGGAAGCCGAGGCCTCCTCTAGTTTTAGGAAGATATAGTGTGTGCAAAGGTATACGTGATTTGGAGAGGCCACAGACAAATGACGTTGCCTTTTTCTGAATTAGTCTTAGATAGTGGGCAGGGATTGGTATGGGAAGAACTCTAAACCCATACAATATTTTGGGCAGAAATGTCATTTTTATTGCACTAATTCTTCCCAACCATGATAGTGGAAGGTGAGGAAGAGGTTAATTAACAAGAAGTTAATTAACAAGGAGGGTGGGACTTTGTATGAAGCACGTAGCTGCAAGGAAGGTAAGTGAGTGAACATAAAAAGATATTTTGTTAATAATAATTTATTAAAGGCTGAATAATAACCATACATGATTAAGGTGATAAAAATATACGGTAACATACATGATGCATCTTGGCACATAGCAAAATACATATATACATACATGTGACACTAGTAACAATGGTAACAGTAGGTAAGGTGATAGCAATAAAAATTGGTTTCTCATGGAATAAGCACACAAAATATCTTGGTTCACCACATGGGAAATTGATAAAAAATGATTCGTATATATTGTCTGCAGAACCTACGATCTCACTAGACCTGTGGGGATTCATAATATATAATAGCTTAGATAATCTGGTAAATTGAGTAAGGACACGGCAACCAGTAGCTCTACGCGTTTCGTGGCTAAAATGCCACTCGTCAGGAACAGGCGCGTGTTAGATCTGTAAATATATGGTAATGGAAGTGAGCAAAAAGGTAAAAAAGAATAAAAAAAGTAAAATAATTTATAGGATTGGAGGTAAAATGTAGGACCTCCTAAACCAAGGCTTACTTGTGGAGATTAATTGTGTCAATGGTGTAGTGGCAACGCATCACAAGCAGTCCGGGCGGATCTCCGGCCAGGAGCTGAGGCAGACAGCCCCACGGGGTTACAAGGGGCGACATCCAGGGCGGGCACGGCAGTGGGGACCTTCAAATTAGTGAGCGAAAAAGGTGGAGGGAAGGAGAAAGAAGAAGAGAGGAAAGGAGGAAGGGTGAAGAAATAAAAAGAAAGGGGGAGAGGGTAGAAATTGTTTTACTTTTTTTATTCTTTTTTACCTTTTTGCTCACTTCCATTACCATATGTTTACAGATCCAACAAGCGCCTGCTCCTGACGAGTGACATTTTAGCCACGAAACGCGCAGAGCTACTAGTTGCTGTATCCTTACTCAATTTACCAGATTATCTAAGCTATTATATATTATGAATCCCCACAGGTCTAGTGAGACCATAGGTCCTGCAGGTAATATATACAAATCATTTTTTATCAATTTCCCATGTGGTGAACCAAGATATTTTGTGTGGTTATTCCATGAGAAACCAATTTTTATTGCTATCACCTTACCTACTGTTACCATTGTTACTAGTGTCACATGTATGTATATATGTATTTTGCTATGTGCCAAGATGCATCATGTATGATACTGTATATTTTTATGACCTTAATCATGTATAGTTATTATTCAGCCTTTAATAAATTATTATTAACAAAATATCTTTTTATGTTCACTCACTTATCTTCCTTGCAGCTACGTGCTTCATACAAAGTCCCACCCTCCTTGTTAATTAACTTCTTGTTAATTAACCTCTTCCTCTATATGTTAATGGGATGGATATCTATGACCTTACCAGGCCATGATGTCATTTAAAGTCCCTAGGGATGGAAAAACTTGACATTACCAGGCCATAGCTTCCTGAAAGTCCCTACCCCCCAACCCCCTTTACGTTACTGAATAGTGGAAGGTGAGACCATTGTTTCAACAAGTTTGTCGCCCTTCTGAAGGTTTGTGGATAACTGGCTGAGAAGAGATCAGACGTAGAGGCTGTGAGGTTAATCCCTAAATATGGGATTGATTTCTCAGCCCAGGTAAAAGGAAGTGCTATTTTTGCTGAATCCAGTTCCATGTTGGTGAGAGATATATTTAATACCAAACATTTCTTAGGAATTATTATGAGGCCTGAGAGGGCAGCAAACTTGTTGAGAATGGGTATGAGATTGGGGCCTGAAACTTGTGGTAATGATAGGAATAGCAAGATGTCATCTGCAAACAGACAAAGTTTGTGTTGATATCCTCCTATTTGTATTCCTGTAATCGTTGGGTCTGATCTGATTAGTTGAGCAAGGGGTTCTATTAAAACAGCAAACAAGAGAGGGGAAAGTGGGCATCCCTGACGCGTGCCTTTCCCTATATTGAATGAGTCTGATTTATAACCTGTATATTTTATGTATGCCCGAGGATTATCGTATAATGCAGCAATCCACCTCATGAAGCGTGGGCCAAAACCCCGTTTCTGTAGGGAGTAATGTAAGTAAGGCCAGGAAACGGAATTGAAGGCTTTCTTAACATCAAGGGAAAGAAAGCAGGATGGGATGCGGCGTGTTTTTGCGATATGAGCTAAAAGGACTGCCCAACATATATTGTCATTTGCTTGGCGTGTAGGCATAAATCCTTCTTGATCACAATGCACAAGTTTACCTATGATTCTATTAACTACTTCCTTACCGCCGCACACCGATATACATCCTAAATTTGAAGAGGAATATTGTTGTTATGGCAGCAGCTAGCTGCCATAACCCCGGTATCCTCTTCTTTGGCCGGCAGTCCGGTTTCCGATAATGGTGGTCTCTGCGGCAGGTTTGCCACAAGATCGCTTTTATCAGTGGCAGGAGAGGGGCCCACCGCGCTCCGGTGCACTCCGCCACTTACTGGAGACGTCGACAGAGGCGGAGGTGATCGGATGCTCTTCCCTGCTGGGTATGGAGATGAGTGAGGGGAAGATGGCCCCCACCCATCTCCATACCATTGCAGGGTGGAAGCGACGTCAAAACGTCACTTCCGCCCATAGCTCTTAAAGGGCCATTTTTATTTATTTTGTTTTTTAAATGACAATTTTTTTTTTCTTTATTGCATTTTGGTGTAAATATGAGATCTGAGGTCTTTTTGACCCTAGATCTCATATTTAAGAGGTCCTGTCATGCTTTTTTTCTATTACAAGGGATGTTTACATAGGAATAAAAATGACACATTTTTTTTAAAAAACAGTGTAAAAATAAAAAATAAAAGGTAAAATAAATAAGAAAATTTTTAAATGCCCCTGTCCCGCCGAGCTTGTGTGCAGAAGCAAACGCATACGTGAGTAGCGCCCGCATATGAAAACGGTGTTAAAACCACACATGTGAGGTATCACCATGATCAGTAGAGTGAGAGCAATAATTCTAGACCTCCTCTGTAACTCAAAACATGCAATCTGTAGAATTTTTTAAACGTCGTCTATGGAGATTTTTAAGGGTAAAAGTTTGTCGCCATTCTACGAGCGGGCGCAATTTTGAAGCGTGACATGTTGGGTATCAATTTACTCGGCGTAACGTTATCTTTCACAATATAAAAAAAATTGGGCTAACTTTACTGTTGTCTTATTTTTTAATTAAAAAAAGTGTATTTTTTCCAAAAAAAGTGCACTTGTAAGACCGCTGCGCAAATACGGTGTGACAGAAAGTATTGCAACGACCGCCATTTTATTCTCTAGGGTGTTAGAAAAAAATTTATAATGTTTGGGGGTTCTAAGTAATTTTCTAGCAAAAAAACCCTGTTTTTAATCTGTAAACAACAAATCTCAAAAAGAGGCTCGGTCCCTAAATGGTTAAGATGATTTGCCAAAATTTTTGCTAAGATTTTTTTTATCAAGGTTCAGAAGAGATTTGTACAAGAGGTGTCATCAGATTGAGGTTTTGGGATCATGCAGATGGTTGCTGTTAGCGTTTCCTGTCTGAAGGAGTGGCCTTCTAATAGAGTATTAGTATTAAAGGCGTCTGCCAACATAGAGGATAATGTTTCTGTAAATGTTTGATAGATTAAGGCCGAATAACCATCAGGGCCTGGTCTCTTATTCATTTTTAACTCTTTTATAGTTTTAGCTACGTCATCCACTAAAATGGGTTTGTCAAGTTGGCTACTTTGGTCATGAGTTAATTTGGGTAAATTTATCTGGGAAAAGAAGGTGTCAGCTGCCCTAGGACTACATTTGTTTGCTGCCGTGTATAAGGAGGCTAAGTGGGAACAGAATTTATGCACAATTTTAACAGGGTTACTAGTATAGATGTTTGATAATTTGAGTCTGACTGGTTTGGACGGTTTGTTTTAATGATTTGAGTGCTCTTGCCAGTAAAGTGCCTGAGTTATTGGATTTCAGAAGGCATGTTTATATCTGTTAAGAGACTTTTCTATGGATTCTGTAAGGAATAGATTGTATTCCAGACGGGCCTTTTCTAATTTGGTTTTAGCCGTTGGGGTGGGATTATCCTGAAATAATGCAAAGGAAGTGTTGAATTCAGACTCTAGCTTGCGAACAAGATTTCTGCATTCGTGTTTGAGCATAGCAGATTGTCTTTGAAATATTCCACGCATTACTGGTTTGTGTGCTTTCCAAAGTGTTAGTGGGGATATGTCTGGGCAGTTATTGTGTGTTAAATATTCCCTCAGGGCTTGTTCAATGATTAAGCGATGAGATGGATGTTTGAGTATTGTATCTGGGAGGTACCAAGTGGGGTCCTGAGCTTTTGGGATAGGTGAGGCAATTGTAGTAAAACTGCATTGTGATCGGACCAAGGAATAGCGATTATATCTGAATTTAAGTATTTCAGGTTTCATCCCTGTGGTTAAAAAGATATGATTGATACAAGTGAATGTTTGGTGTGGGTGTGAGTAGTACGTGTATCTTCTTTTAGTTGGATTGTTTTCTCTCCAAGTGTCCACTAAATTAAATTTAGAAAGAAACTGAGAAAAAGACAGTTTATGTGAGTTCTGGGGTAGGTGGTATGGTGCTTTATCTAGGAACGGGAGGAAGACCTGGCTTGAATCACCACACATGATAATTGTTCCTATCTTATGTGTGGAAATTACCTGCAGCAGGTGTGAGAGGAAGGGCGTGGGTTATTTATTGGGAGTGTAATACGAAACTATGGTAACTGCTGTGTCGATTATGTGTCCTGTGAGAATTAAGTACCGCCCTTCTGGATCTTTGATTTCTGTTTGAAGAGTGAATGGGGTGGAGCGGTGGAAATCTATGAGGTAGTAGTTGAGGCTATAAATATTTGTGGGTAATAAGAACTCATAATAAATTTAGGCATGGAATTTACCGTGAAGTGCGTTTCTTGTAAGCACACAATGTGTGCTTTGAGCTTGAAAGGAGCGAAACGCTTTAGATCGCTTCTGAGGTATATTGATACCTTGAACATTCAGGGAAAAAATGTTCAGAGGAGCCATGATAGTTGATCTAGGAGATAATACTTACCAGTTATTGTGAAGTTCTGGCTGTTTGAATCGACTCGAGTGGACATGAAGGAGTTGAAGAGTGAAGAGGACCCAGGAGGGACTGGAGTAGAAAGAAGGTAAAAAACAAATGAGGTTAGATAATACATTTTTAGAATAAATTTATAATAAGATACAAGAATTGCCCGTGATGAGGAAAATGATTCCCCATTAGGGGATGTAGGGCCATCGTCGAATTCCCACATATTATGGGTGGGCGATCGAGGAAAGTACAGTGGAGCACATGGAATTTCCATGTGTGGGAGAAAAGCCTTATTAGAGAGACATCGTTTAGATGTATAATTTGTAAAGACGGCAAGGCTTCTTAAGAATATTGTTCTAGTTCCGCAGGAAAAAATCCTAAGGGGGGAAGAATATGTGATGCTAAGATGTCCGCAACTTGAGAACAACTTGTCAAGGATGAAGAGCATTTAGGAAGAAACAAGAAAGAGGGAAGGGGAAAGGGAGGGATGTATGAACCAGGAGGGGAAAAATGTAGCCTTCGGGCTATAACACCCTGAGTATATGTAAATTCCTTCGACTATTAGAGTCCTATTAATGAGATATAGGGAATTCGGAGAGGTTACCCTTGTGATGATTAAATGCCATTACGTAAAAATATTTAATCGACTGACCAAATAGTATCGAATTAATATAACGAGGGGTTAACATTAATTGCTAGTATCTATAAAGATAACGTAAGGTTAGGGAGGACGTTGAGGTTGGAAAGGATAGGGAATTTGATATCCAATCTCATATTAATCTAAATATCAGAATAAAGTGGGCTATAATACAGTATGTGAAAAGTAGGCAATGTTCCCGCTAAATATGGGATAAACCAACCTAGCATTTGGGAGTATACAGCCAATAAGAGCAAAAAGGGATCTAGCTAGGGTTCAGAAAAGACCAATGAATGGAATCCATTTAAAGTTATGCCGTGTACACATGGGCAGACTTTTTGACCAGACTGGTCAGACGGGACGAATCCGTCGGACAAGCCGACCGTGTGTGGGCTTCATCGGACCTGCAGCGGACTTTTTCGGTCGAAAATCAGACGGACTTTAGATTTGGAATATGTTTCAAATCTTTCCAACGGACTCAAGTCCGGTCAAAAAATCTGCTTGTCTGTATGCTAGTCCGACGGATGAAAACCGATGCTGCAGCTATTGGCAACTGGCAGCTATTGGCAACTGGCTATCAACCTACTTATTTTAGTCCAGTTGTACGTCATCACGTACAAATCTGTCGGACTTTGGTGTGATCGTGTGTAGGCAAGTCCGTTCATTCGAAAGTCCGTTGGAAGTCCGTCAAAAGTCCGTCGAAAGTCCGTCGAAAGTCCGTCGGAAAGACCGTCGGACCTTTGATGCCGAAAAGTCCGCCTGTGTGTACACGGCATTAGAATGCATAAATTAGGATCACATTTCAAAAAGGTGTCGTATTAGGCCATTAAATAGACTTTCAGATAATTCTCTCAAAGTCAGATATTGGAGAAATGTTCAAAGGAATAATGTAGTAATATGACTGAACAGGAGTGACTCCATCTTTATAAGTTCATATAAGATTAATTTGGGTTAATCTGCTAGTTAATTTAAGTTCTGTATTCACCGACTGTAACAGTTTTTGCAAGGCACACATATAAGAAAATATAGCTTACAGCGGCATTTATGCTCAGCACCTTTCTATATAAAGCTTTGTGGTAAGAGTTGTCTGGGATGTTTTCCTGTGTAAAAGGGGAACACCAAAGGCATGACTATGAGTCATGGAAGCAGATGGCATAATTAATGATATGTAATGATATGTAATATACACCTCTGTATTAACCCCACCCATTTTCCATATTATGATTGGCTAATGATAACGTATATAAGTTGTATACCCGCCCAGAATTAAATCAGATAGCTTTGAACATCGACTTTGACTCATCTTTTCTTGTGTTCACAAAGAAGCTATCTCCTCAGTACTGCAGTACTGAGTGGGTCTTGTGAGTGTGGTAATTGCCGTGATTATACCTAGCTGGACTTGTCAGGTATATAGAAATACCATTTGATTCCGCTTCAGTTTGGAGGCACTGCTTGAGATTTTTGGATTTAGCACAGAATTTAGGTAAGGCTCACCTGTGGCAAGTTTTTTCACATAAAACCTTAGTCTTTTGAAGGAAAAAAAAAGAAGAGAAGTGTGAGACGGACCATGCGGATCTGACTTTAGGTAAGCCTTTTAAGAAGTTTAAAATGTAATGTGGCTTTTGGGAAGCCCCTGGCTTTAGGTAAGCCTGTGAGAAGTTTTAAAACGTAATATTACGCTCCTTTTGGTGAAGGAGAATAAGATGAAGGGGTAATAAGGCAATTACTACCGGGACCCACAAACTTTTGCTCTATCTGGATTTTCTTGTCTATCGCATTTGCATAAAAGTAAAAAGGTATCTGTTGTGTGGAAAACGGGGCTGTATGGGGTTTTCACTGTGTTATATGATGTCCCAAGAGGAGCAAATTAATTTAGAGTGAAGTAAATTTCCCTTGTTATGTTTAGGTATCGTGGAAGTGGTGAGTACTGTTATATGAATAATATGACTTCTCACCTTTGTTGTATTTGGGTTATAGAGCTTTGGAATCATAAGTGCTTGATTCTGTTTGAAAAATGCGTAATTTGTTTGTTCATGTTAACATGGTCTGGTAAATCTGTGGAGAAAGAAAAGAGTGGTATTTTTGAAGCTTGTGAAGAAATGTGTTAGTTGGAAGGGGGTTTGGGGAAGGTAATGGTGTGATGATATTGGTAAGTGAGTAGTTTAAGAGGGTAAAGCAAGTGAATTTAGAAGGTAAAGAGAGTTTTGAGTTATTTATTAAAATAAAGTTTGCATTATATAAGGCTTTTTCAGTTCATTTTTCTTTTTCAAGAAGCCGATTTCAAAGCTGTTTTAAAAGTGACACAAAGAGAGAAAAAATAAAAAAGAGAAGAAAATTTCTTTTAAAAAACGGGAAGTTAGCAGTCAGAGTTGTTTGAGATTTAAAGGGGACTTTGAATGTTGGGACATTTTACTGGCATGGCATACCGAGCTTGAAGGATTGATTCTTTCATGTTTGCTGTAGCCAGTGCAAGAGATTTTCGTGGTCATGTATTTATTGATCATGAAGTATCTTTGCGGAAACGACCTTAACCACTTAAGGACCGCCTAACGCCGATTTACGTCGGCAAGGCGGCACGGGCAGGCAAAATCACGTACATGTACGTGATTTGCCTCTCGCGGGTGGGGGGTCCGATCGGACCCCCCCCCGGTGCCCGAAGCGGTCCCGTTCTGTTCCCCGGCGATCCGAGATGAGGGGGAGGCCATCCGTTCGTGGCCCCCCCCTCGCGATCGCCGCCGGCCAATGGGAACACTCCTTTGCTGCTGTATGCTAAACAGCAGCAAAGGAAATGATGTCATCTCCCCTCGGCTCGGTATTTTCCGTTCCAGCGCCGAGGGGAGAAGACATCAATGTGAGTGCACAACACACTACACACACAGTAGAACATGCCAGGCATACAAAACACCCCGATCCCCCCCCCGATCGCCCCCCGATCCCCCCCCAATCACCCCCCCCCCCCCCCTGTCACAAACTGACACCAGCAGGTTTTTTTTTTTTTTTTTTTTTTTTTTTCTGATTACTGCATAGTGTCAGTTTGTGACAGTTACAGTGTTGGGACAGTGAATATTACCCCCCTTTAGGTCTAGGGTACCCCCCTAACCCCCCCTAATAAAGTTTTAACCCCTTGATCACCCCCTGTCACCAGTGTTGCTAAGCGATCATTTTTCTGATCGCTGTATTAGTGTCGCTGGTGACGCTAGTTAGTGAGGTAAATATTTAGGTTCGCCGTCAGCGTTTTATAGTGACAGGGACCCCCATATACTACCTAATAAATGTTTTAACCCCTTGATTGCCCCCTAGTTAACCCTTTCACCACTGATCACCGTATAACCGTTACGGGTGACACAGGTTAGTTCGTTTATTTTTTATAGTGTCAGGGCACCCGCCGTTTATTACCTAATAAAGGTTTAGCCCCCTGATCGCCCGGCGGTGATATGCGTCGCCCCAGGCAGCGTCAGATTAGCGCCAGTACCGCTAACACCCACGCACGCAGCATGCGCCTCCCTTAGTGGTATAGTATCTGATCGGATCAATATCTGATCTGATCAGATCTATACTAGCGTCCCCAGCAGTTTAGGGTTCCCAAAAACACAGTGTTAGCGGGATCAGCCCAGATACCCGCTAGCACCTGCGTTTTGCCCCTCCGCCCAGCCCACCCAAGTGCAGTATCGATCGATCACTGTCACTTACAAAACACTAAACGCATAACTGCAGCGTTCGCAGAGTCAGGCCTGATCCCTGCGATCGCTAACAGTTTTTTTGGTAGCATTTTGGTGAACTGGCAAGCAAGCACCAGGCAGCGTCAGGTTAGCGCCAGTACCGCTAACACCCACGCACGCACCGTACACCTCCCTTAGTGGTATAGTATCTGATCGGATCAATATCTGATCCGATCAGATCTATACTAGCGTCCCCAGCAGTTTAGGGTTCCCAAAAACGCAGTGTTAGCGGGATCAGCCCAGATACCTGCTAGCACCTGCGTTGTGCCCCTCCGCCCGGCCCAGCCCAGCCCACCCAAGTGCAGTATCGATCGATCACTGACACTTACAAGGCACTAAACGCATAACTGCAGCGTTCGCAGAGTCAGGCCTGATCCCTGCGATCGCTAACAGTTTTTTTGGTAGCATTTTGGTGAACTAGCAAGCACCGGCCCCAGGCAGCGTCAGGTTAGCGCCAGTACCGCTAACACCCACGCACGCAGCATACGCCTCCTTTAGTGGTATAGTATCTGAACGGATCAATATCTGATCCGATCAGATCAGATCTATACTAGCGTCCCCAGCAGTTTAGGGTTCCCAAAAACGCAGTGTTAGCGGGATCAACCCAGATACCTGCTAGCACCTGCGTTTTGCCCCTCCGCCCGGCCCAGTCCAGCCCACCCAAGTGCAGTATCGATCGATCACTGTCACTTACAAAACACTAAACGCATTACTGCAGCGTTCGCAGAGTCAGGCCTGATCCCTGCGATCGCTAACAGTTTTTTTGGAAGCTTTTTATTGAACTGGCAAGCACCAGCGGCCTAGTACACCCCGGTCGTAGTCAAACCAGCACTGCAGTAACACTTGGTGACGTGGCGAGTCCCATAAGTGCAGTTCAAGCTGGTGAGGTGACAAGCACAAGTAGTGTCCCGCTGCCACCAAAAAGACAAACACAGGCCCGTCGTGCCCATAGTGCCCTTCCTGCTGCATTCGCCAATCCTAATTGGGAACCCACCACTTCTGCAGCGCCCGTACTTCCCCCATTCACATCCCCCAACGAAATGCAGTCGGCTGCATGAGAGGCATTTTTATGTGCTCCCGAGTACCCCTACCCAACGAACCCCCCCCAAAAAGATGTTGTGTCTGCAGCAAACGCGGATATAGGCGTGACACCCGCTATTATTGTCCCTTCTGTCCTGACAATCCTGGTCTTTGCATTGGTGAATGTTTTGAACGCTACCATACACTAGTTGAGTATTAGCGTAGGGTACAGCATTGCACAGACTAGGCACACTTTCACAGGGTCTCCCAAGATGCCATCGCATTTTGAGAGACCCGAACCTGGAACCGGTTACAGTTATAAAAGTTAGTTACAAAAAAAGTGTAAAAAAAAAAAAAATATATATAAAATAAAAAAAAATAGTTGTCGTTTTATTGTTCTCTCTCTCTATTCTCTCTCTCTATTGTTCTGCTCTTTTTTTACTGTATTCTATTCTGCAGTGTTGTTATTGTTATTGTTATTGTTATTATGTTTTATCATGTTTGTTTTTCAGGTATGTAATTATTTATACTTTATTGTTTACTGTGCTTTATTGTTAACCATTTTTTTGTCTTCAGGTACGCCATTCACAACTTTGAGTGGTTATACCAGAATGATGCCTGCAGGTTTAGGTATCATCTTGGTATCATTCTTTTCAGCCAGCGGTCGGCTTTCATGTAAAAGCAATCCTAGCGGCTAATTAGCCTCTAGACTGCCTTTACAAGCCGTGGGAGGGAATGCCCCCCCCCCCCCACCGTCTTCCGTGTTTTTCTCTGGCTCTCCTGTCTCAACACGGAACCTGAGAATGCAGCCGGTGATTCAGCCAGCTGACCATAGAGCTGATCAGAGACAAGAGTGGCTCCAAACATCTCTATGGCCTAAGAAACCGGAAGCTACGAGCATTTTATGACTTAGATTTCGCCGGATGTAAATAGCGCCATTGGGAAATTGGGGAAGCATTTTATCACACCGATCTTGGTGTGGTCAGATGCTTTGAGGGCAGAGGAGAGATCTAGGGTCTAATAGACCCCAATTTTTTCAAAAAAGAGTACCTGTCACTACCTATTGCTATCATAGGGGATATTTACATTCCCCGAGATAACAATAAAAATGATTTAAAAAAAAAAAAAATGAAAGGAACAGTTTAAAAATAAGATAAAAAAGCAAAAAAATAATAAAGAAAAAAAAAAAAAAAAAAAAAAAGCACCCCTGTCGCCCCCTGCTCTTGCGCTAAGGCGAACGCAAGCGGCGGTCTGTCGTCAAACGTAAACAGCAATTGCACCATGCATGTGAGGTATCGCCGCGAAGGTCAGATCGAGGGCAGTAATTTTTGCAGTAGACCTCCTCTGTAGATCTAAAGTGGTAACCTGTAAAGGCTTTTAAAGGCTTTTAAAAATGTATTTATTTTGTTGCCACTGCACGTTTGTGCGCAATTGTAAAGCATGTCATGTTTGGTATCCATGTACTCGGTCTAAGATCATCTTTTTTATTTCATCAAACATTTGGGCAATATAGTGTGTTTTAGTGCATTAAAATTTAAAAAAGTGTGTTTTTTCCCCAAAAAATGCGTTTGAAAAATCGCTGCGCAAATACTGTGTGAAAAAAAAAAATGAAACACCCACCATTTTAATCTGTAGGGCATTTGCTTTAAAAAAATATATAATGTTTGGGGGTTCAAAGTAATTTTCTTGCAAAAAAAAAAAAACTTTTTCATGTAAAAAATAAGTGTCAGAAAGGGCTTTGTCTTCAAGTGGTTAGAAGAGTGGGTGATGTGTGACATAAGCTTCTAAATGTTGTGCATAAAATGCCAGGACAGTTCAAAACCCCCCCAAATGACCCCATTTTGGAAAGTAGACACCCCAAGCTATTTGCTGAGAGGCATGTCGAGTCCATGGAATATTTTATATTGCGACACAAGTTGCGGGAAAGAGACAAATTTTTTTTTTTTTTTTTTTTTTTTTGCACAAAGTTGTCACTAAATGATATATTGCTCAAACATGCCATGGGAATATGTGAAATTACACCCCAAAATACATTCTGCTGCTTCTCCTGAGTACGGGGATACCACATGTGTGAGACTTTTTGGGAGCCTAGCCGTGTACGGGACCCCGAAAACCAAGCACCGCCTTCAGGCTTTCTAAGGGGCGTGAATTTTTGATTTCACTCTTCACTGCCTATCACAGTTTCGGAGGCCATGGAATGCCCAGGTGGCACAAAACCCCCCCAAATGACCCCATTTTGGAAAGTAGACACCCCAAGCTATTTGCTGAGAGGTATAGTGAGTATTTTGCAGACCTCACTTTTTGTCACAAAGTTTTGAAATTTGAAAAAAGAAAAAAAAAAAAAGTTTTTTCTTGTCTTTCTTCATTTTCAAAAACAAATGAGAGCTGCAAAATACTCACCATGCCTCTCAGCAAATAGCTTGGGGTGTCTACTTTCCAAAATGGGGTCATTTGGGGGGGGTTTGTGCCACCTGGGCATTCCATGGCCTCCGAAACGGTGTTAGGCAGTGAAGAGTAAAATCAAAAATTCACGCCCTTAAAAACGCTGAAGGCGGTGATTGGTTTTCGGGGCCCCGTACGCGGCTAGGCTCCCAAAAAGTCCCACACATGTGGTATCCCCATACTCAGGAGAAGCAGCTAAATGTATTTTGGGGTGCAATTCCACATAGGCCCATGGCCTGTGTGAGCAATATATCATTTAGTGACAACTTTGTGCAAAAAAAAAAAAAAAAAAAAAAAAAGTGTCACTTTCCCGCAACTTGTGTCAAAATATAAAATATTCCATGGACTCAATATGCCTCTCAGCAAATAGCTTGGGGTGTCTACTTTCCAAAATGGGGTCATTTGGGGGGGGGTTGTGCCACCTGGGCATTCCATGGCCTCCGAAACTGTGATAGGCAGTGAAGAGTGAAATCAAAAAGTTACACCCTTAGAAATCCTGAAGGCGGTGATTGGTTTTCGGGGTCCCATACGCGGCTAGGCTCCCAAAAAGTCCCACACATGTGGTATCCCCGTACTCAGGAGAAGTAGCTGAATATATTTTGGGGTGCAATTCCACATAGGCCCATGGCCTGTGTGAGCAATATATCATTTAGTGACAACTTTTTGTAAATATTTTTTTTTTTTTTTTTTTTTGTCATTATTCAATCACTTGGGACAAAAAAAATAAATATTCAATGGGTTCAACATGCCTATCAGCAATTTCCTTGGGGTGTCTACTTTCCAAAATGGGGTCATTTGGGGGGGTTTTGTACTGCCCTGCCATTTTAGCACCTCAAGAAATGACATAGGCAGTCATAAACTAAAAGCTGTGTAAATTCCAGAAAATGTACCCTAGTTTGTAGACGCTATAACTTTTGCGCAAACCAATAAATATACGCTTATTGACATTTTTTTTACCAAAGACATGTGGCCGAATACATTTTGGCCTAAATGTATGACTAAAATTGAGTTTATTGGATTTTTTTTATAACAAAAAGTAGAAAATATCATTTTTTTTCAAAATTTTCGGTCTTTTTCCGTTTATAGCGCAAAAAATAAAAACTGCAGAAGTGATCAAATACCATCAAAAGAAAGCTCTATTTGTGGGAAGAAAAGGACGCAAATTTCGTTTGGGTACAGCATTGCATAACCGCGCAATTAGCAGTTAAAGCGACGCAGTGCCAAATTGGAAAAAGACCTCTGGTCCTTAGGCAGCATAATGGTCCGGGGCTCAAGTGGTTAAAGGACAGCCTAGATAGGAGTTTTTAAGCAGTTAAGGAAATTAACACAGAAAGAGTTTTGTTCAAAATAGGGTTGTCCCGATACCGATACCGAGCATTTGCCCAAGTACTTGTACTCGGGCCAATGCTCCCGATGCTTCCGCCGATACTATGACAGTCAGCGGTGATCAGCGCATGGGGGAGTTACAAGCTTCTCCCCCCGCAGCTTTAGTGACATAC
This sequence comes from Aquarana catesbeiana, assembly GCF_042186555.1. Taxonomy (NCBI): domain Eukaryota; kingdom Metazoa; phylum Chordata; class Amphibia; order Anura; family Ranidae; genus Aquarana; species Aquarana catesbeiana. Next base: position 95,404,413 of record NC_133336.1, on the reverse strand, counting down.
AGCGGTGATCGGTGCTTGTAACTCCCCCACACGCGATCACCGCTGACTGTCACCTCATCCTCCTCCATGCCCCCTCCGTTCCTCTGTCCCCCTATGCTGTTCCCCTCTGTTGCTCTGTCCCCCTCCATTCCGGCGTTCCGCTGTCACCCTCCGTTGTTCTGTCCTCCTCCGCTACACTGTCCTCCTTCTCTGTCCCCCTCTGTTGTTCTGTCCCCCTCCGCTGTCACCCTCCGTTGTTCTGTCCTCCTCCGTTACACTGTCCTCCTCCTCTGTCCCCCTCTGTTGTTCTGTCCCCCTCCGCTGTCCCCCTCCGCTGTCCCCCTCCGCTGTCCCCCTCCGTTGTTCTGTCTTCCTCCGTTACACTGTCCTCCTCCTCTGTCCCCCTCCATTGCTCTGTCCTCCTCCGCTGTCCCCCTCTCCGCTGTGTGAATGGACAGAGTCAGCTGACTCTGTCTATTCACATAACTGAAACATTGTAATCTCCTGTGATTAGGATGTGTCAGTTTATGAATGGAGAGGAGCCGCTGTCTTCTCTCCATTCATTCTCAGTGCAGCTGAGGCTGCAGAGAAAGGGACTGGGGAATCTCTATCCTCGGTCTCTTTCTCTGTCTCAAAGGGGAGATGTCAGAGGTCTGTTAAGACCCCTGATATCTCACCAAAGCCCCCCAACAGGGCTAATAAAAAAAAAACACACATATTGCAATAAAGAATAAAAAAAAAAAAAGATTGTAAAAAAATAATGAATGTAAATAAAAAAAAAAAAACACACAGAAACCGTTCACCCCCTACCCCCCCTAAAAAAAACAAAAAAAAACAAAAAACAAAACACTGTCACGTGACATTAAAAAAAAGTATCGGTAATCGGTATCGGCGAGTACTTGAAAAAAAGTATCGGTACTTGTACTCGGTCCTAAAAAAGTGCTATCGGGACAACCCTAGTTTAAAATAAGGAATTTAAAGTGCCACGGCCAGGTTTGAAATTTGGAGTATCAGTATGTTGTTAAAATAAGGATTTTTGTGTAAAGTGCCCCGTTTGTTTGTTTATTGTTGTTTGCTGAAGTTATAATGAGTCGGTACAGGTGGGTCGGTAAAATGTGTAGATCGGTGCAGATCACTGTTCGGCAACAGGCACAGGCACAGAGGGTAGTGGGGACTGATTCCCAGGTGGCATCAGGACATGGTGCCTCTACTGCAACAGATATATCTGATGTAGGGGAGGAGGACTGTGAGACCGAGGCTTCAGGGAGGGCACCCACACCTGCTTGTACAGGAAAAGGTTCAACCAAGGGTAAAAAGAGAGAGAGCTGGTGGGGAGGCTAGAACCCTTGTTGAAAGCATCCCACCTCGTTCAATGAGCAGCCCCTGGTGCTGGGGTCTTGTGAGACTTTTATGGGATTACGGTACCAGAGATTCACAGAAACACCAAGATGACAGTTTATTGGTGAGTGATTACATTGTCGCTGCTGGATGCACTGACAGGGGGATATGGTTAAAAATCTTCCTCCTTCCCCCTCGGATCCCCCCAGATTCCCTCTTCGCTCCCCGATTCTCCACCTCTGAGCTGGTGGGTTTGGGAGTGTGAATTCTGACACGGATCTCCAGTGAGGCACTGAGGTCACAGCTTTGTGGACTGACCGTTTCTGTGTCAATCAGTGAGGATTCTCGGTGTGCTGAGATCATCGGAGGTAGAACATGTTCAAACCCTTCTCCCTCTGTTGTTGTCTCTGTTTCATGGACTGTTTGTGAACTGTGATCGGTGGCAATCCTTGGGGTTGCCGCTGATCGCAGTTTCATAAGGCGGACACCTAGTTAAGGGAAAGTTGTTGTCAATAGAGAGAAATGTTTAATTTTATGTGTATGTGAATTTTTGTCTTGTCTTGGAATTCCAATTTAGAGTATAAGTTGTTTTTTCTTCTGAATGCAGATGGATTGTTGGGTAGTTGATATATGTCCTATGATCCTGCCAAGACGGAGAGCATTGCTAAAATGGGCAAGTGAGAGAGACCGAGTAGGGTACTCATTTGTGTGTGGTGCTTTAAGAGGATGGAATCGCAGATTTGGACAAGGACAAGTTACTCCTATCCAAAGTATTGTTTAGCACAATACACAGAGGTACATGGCCGCTTGCTATTTTGCTTCAGGTGGAAGAGGGGATCAAACCACCAACCAGGCCTTCACCACTGGTTTTGTGCAGAGCATACTGCTATATTTGCATTCCATAATCGGCAAGTCAGAGAGATTTGTTGGACTGGAGAGTAAATGTCAAAGGAGGATTTTAATTGAGAAAAGTTATCTATATAGATTTAAAATGTTATACATGTTTATTGTTAAAATGTTGCAACTATTGTCAGTCTATTCATGAAATGTGTTGGGCACATATTAAGCCCATGCCTAATGCATAGTAAATTGGGAACATTAAAAGGGGAATGTGACACGTCACTGATAAAATTACATGTATGCAAATGTTTTAGTTTTTTGGGAGTCTGATCAGATACAATTTCTTTGTGAGTAACATTTCAATTTATACATGGTATGTTTTGATTGTTTCAGTTGGGCTCTGTTTCCACTGTTGCAGCCCCAAAGTCACACGATTTGCGATGCAACTTTGCAGTGCGATTTCATGCAACCAGTGAAAACCGTGTGGGAACAAGTTGCGGTGAGGTTGGAACAGGGTAGCACAAGAGCCTTTTTTGGAGTCGCTGCGACTTGGATCACACTGGTTGGAACGGGGAGCCTTGAAGTCTGGTTTTAAGGACTGGTTTAGTTGTGTAAGTTGTTTATTCTTGCATTATTGAAATTAAAAGGTGTTTTTTCGGTACCGGCAAGTGTGCTATAAATTGGATTGATATAATTGCCCTGGGTTCCGAGGTGTTTAGTAAATGTCATTATACTGTTATCAAAGAACAGAACCTAGAGTGGTGTTTTATGTAGGGGAAAAAAATATGTTATAGTTACATAGTTAGTCAGGTTGAAAAAAAACACAAGTCCATCCAGTTCAACCTTAAAAACAATAAATAAATAAAATAAAAAATATCGTACAATCCAATATACCCAATTTTATACCCTCAGTTGACCCAGAGGAAGGCAAAAAACCCCAGCAGAACATGCTCCAATTTGCTACAGCAGGGGAAAAAATTCCTTCCTGATCCCACAAGAGGCAATCGGATTTTCCCTGGATCAACTTTACCTATTACTATTACTACCTATATTACTGGGTTAGTACCCAGTTATATTATGTACATTTAGGAAAGTATCCAGGCCTTTCTTAAAGCAATCTACTGAGCTGGCCAGAACCACCTCTGGCGGGAGTCTATTCCACATTTTCACAGCTCTTACTGCAAAGAAATCTTTGCGTATTTGGAGATGAAATCTCTTTTCCTCTAGACGTAAAGAGTGCCCCTGTGTCCTCTGGGTTGACCGTAAAGAGAATAACTCAACACCAAGTTCACTATATGGGCCCCTTATATATTTGAACATGTTGATCATATCCCCCCTTATTCTCCTCTTCTCAAGAGTGAATACATTCAATTCCTCTAATCTTTCCTCATAGCTGAGCTCCTCCATGCCTCTTATCAGTTTGGTTGCCCTTCTCTGCACTTTCTCCAGTTCCCCGATATCCTTTTTGAGAACTGGTGCCCAAAACTGAACTGCATATTCCAGATGAGGTCTTACTAATGATTTGAACAGGGGTAAAATTATATCTCTCTCTAGAGTCCATACCTCTCTTAATACAAGAAAGGACTTTGCTCGCTTTGGAAACCGCAGCTTGGCATTGCATGCTATTATTGAGCTTATGATCTACCAAAACCCCCAGATCCTTCTCCACCACGGATTCCCCTAGTTGTACTCCCCCTAGCATGTATGATGCATGTATATTCTTAGCCCCCAAGTGCATAACTTTACATTTCTCAACATTAAACCTCATCTGCCACATAGTCGCTCAATTGGACAGTGTATTGAGGTCGGCTTGTAAATTGGAGACATCCTGTAAGGACGTTATTCCACTGCATAGCTTGGTGTCATCTGCAAAGACAGAAATGTTACCTTCGATCCCAGACCCTATATAATTTATAAAGTTATTAAAAAGTAAGGGTCCCATCACTGAACCTTGGGGTACACCACTGATAACCTTAGACCATTCAGAGTAAGAATCATTAACCACTGCTCTCTGAATTCTGTCTTTTAGCCAGTTTTCTATCCATTTACAAACTGATATTTCCAAGCCTGTAGACTTTACCTTACACATGAGCCACGTGTGGGGAACTGTGTCGAATGCTTTTGCAAAATCCAAGTATACCACGTCCACAGCCACCCCTCTGTCCAAGGTTTTACTTACCTCTTCATAAAAAGAAATCAAGTTTGTCTGACAACTTCTGTCTTTCATGAATCCATGCTGTCTGTTGCTTAAAATGTTTTTTTCCAGCAAGAACTCGTCTATGTGGTCTTTTATTAAACGCTCCAGTATCTTCCTGACTATAGAAGTTAAACTAACAGGTCTATAGTTACTTGGTAAAGACTTTGATCCCTTTTTATATATAGGCACCACGTTCGCCCTGCGCCAATCCAGTGGTACTATTCCCGTCATTAATGAGTCCCTAAAAATTAGATACAATGGCTTTGAAACTACAGAACTCAATTCTTTTAGGATTCGTGGGTGGATGTCATCAGGTCCAGGTGCTTTATCCACCTTTATTCTGTCTAAATAATTCTGGACCGTATCACTTTTGAGCCATTGTGGATCATTCGGGGCTGTGTCACTACCACCCCCATTATGGACATGAGCTCCCCCATGCTCCTTTGTATACATATCTGTATGTTATAAAACAATAGATTGTACGTTTAAGGGGAAGTTGGGCCGACAAGCACATTTGTTGATGTGGAAAAAGAAAAAGAAAAAAATGGGAGTTTTGCATTGTATAGGGAAATTGCCTATTATAGAGCAAGGGAATGATCATTTATGCAAAAGGGTTGTGTTTAAGCTGTTTTAACATTGATTGGGGATCTTAAAATGTTTGATTTGGTCTTTTTTGGTTAATACAGGTTTAAGAATATTATAATTAAGAGTCCATGCTGCGAAAATAAATAAAGGGAAGTTATACAGTGAGGACGGAAAGTATTCAGACCCCCTTAAATTTTTCACTCTTTGTTATAGTGCAGCCATTTGCTAAAATCATTTAAGTTCATTTTTTTCCCTCATTAATGTACACACAGCACCCCATATTGACAGAAAAACACAGAATTGTTGACATTTTTGCAGATTTATTTAGACCCTTTGCTCAGTATTTAGTAGAAGCACCCTTTTGATCTAATACAGCCATAAGTCTTTTTGGGAACGATGCAACAAGTTATTAAAACCTGGATTTGGGGATCCTCTGCCATTTCTCCTTGCAGATCCTCTCCAGTTCTGTCAGGTTGGATGGTAAATGTTGGTGGACAGCCATTTTTAGGTCTCTCCAGAGATGCTCAATTGGGTTTAAGTCAGGGGTCTGGCTGGGCCATTCAAGTCACGGAGTTGTTGTGAAGCCACTCCTTCGTTATTTTAGCTGTGTGCTTAGGGTCATTGTCTTGTTGGAAGGTAAACCTTCGGCCCAGTCTGAGGTCCTGAGCACTCTGGAGAAGGTTTTCGTCCAGGATATCCCAGTACTTGGCCGCATTCATCTTTCCCTCGATTGCAATCAGTCATCCTGTCCCTGCAGCTGAAAAACACCCCCACAGCATGATGCTGCCACCACCATGCTTCACTGTTGGGACTGTATTGGACAGGTGATGAGCAGATGTGCTAGCCCAAAGACCCAGGTCTCGCCCAATGTATCAGTTGCAGTTTGTCTGTGGATATCAAGTTCTGTCCTTACAAAGAGGCAGTGTTTTGGGGTAGAGAATTCATGTTTGTACATATGAATGATCACAGAATTGAACCAAAGGTTTTGGGAAAAGTTGAGGAGAATGAGAGTTATAATGTGGGCATTTCCTTTTCCTTCCTTTTTTGCAAATTAATGGACATTCAGAAGCTATCCAAGAGACTTTTCTTTTTGTGTATTTCTTTGGAACTATTTTTATTTGGCCTAAAGGCTGTCATGCCCCTCCCACTTGTTTTTATGGACAATTGCTATGCAGCTGACATTACATATTTATTGTTTGCTATTTTTGCATGTTTAAGAAGGTGGTCCAGGTGAGGGTTGGGGGCATATTGGGATTGTTGTTGTGGTGCTCAACCACTTCAGTGTGAAAGATGGTTTGAAACTGTAGCTGTTGGATAATATTTCGAGGGATGCTGGCATGAGCACTGTACTATATATGTATTGGTTCACATGTCATCCGCCAGCCTCTGTGGGGGGGGCCCTATATGTGGCCCACCCGATAACACCACTAATAACACACTCAATAAACATAGAGGGTATGTGTATTCAAAGTCTGAGTGAACTCCACAGTGTTTGCCTTCATGCATGCCTCTGACCCCCATACTGAGATGGCTGAGCTAACTCTCACAGCTTGCCCTTGCAGAATTCTCTGAAGGTACCCAACGGGTCCTTAGCAGACAGCCAGTGGCCTTGGGCAACAGCACGTACATTTGTTGTGGAGGGACATGCCATCCGTGGATTCCGATTGATCCCAGGGAATGGTGTTACTTGGCCTCATTGGTTCCAATAATGGGAATTCTCGGGGACAGTGGGGAACGTCACTTGCTCAAGGCTGGTGTTCATCCTAAATGCCCCCTCAAACATCGTTATGCCAGGTCATTGTTTTTGGAAAAGGACATGACCTGGGCATGGTTCCCCTCGGGAACCGAAGGGGGTATTGACATGATGAAAAGGCTAAATAATTACTTGGGAGCCCCCTGGGTAACATGGGATGGTTTGGTTTCAATGGAGTATTTTCCTGGATTAAGGATATTGTTGTGTGTATTATAGTGACTTTGCTTCTGGTATTGTTTCTGTGTGCCTGCTTTGTTTGTTATGTGTGTGTCACAAATGCAGATAGTTAAGTCACCTTCGTCACTTTCGTGACCTTCCTGTCTGAAAGAGGGGATATTGTAGTAATATGACTGAATAGGAGTGACTCCATCTTTATAAGTTCATATAAGATTAACCTGGGTTAATCTGCTAGTTAATTTAAGTTCTGTATTCACAGACTGTAATGCCCCGTACACACGATCGGACATTAATCGAACTTTTGGACAACAAAATCCATGGATTTTTTTCCGACGGATGTTGACTCAAACTTGTTTTGCATACACACGGTCGCACAAAGTTGTCGGAATTTCCGATCGCCAAGAACGTGGTGACGTACACCACGTACGACGAGACTAGAAAAGGCCAGTTCAGAACCAAGCGTGGCACCCTTTGGGCTCCTTTTGCTAATCTCGTGTTAGTAAAAGTTTGGTGAGAGACGATTTGCGCTTTTTCAGACTCGTGGTTTTCAGATTGTTTTCTGCTGTTCAGTTTGTGCTTGTGGGTTTGTATCTGCTCTTCAGTGCGTGCAGTCAGTTCGTATTGTACTATTCAGTGCGATCTTGTCCACTCGTTACTGTTTTTCAGGTCGCTTTTCACAGGCCTTGCTGTTCTTCAGTGTGTTCTGTTACTTCGTTCTGAGCAGCCGACCATTTTCTAGCCATGTTGCATATACGTACTCCTCGTAGCGTTCGTGCTGTGCGGGGGCTTGGTGTTGGGGTCCTTACCTTGACACAAGTCCAGTCCATGAACATGGTGGGGAGAAGTTCATGGACCAAGAATTGGTTGCTTCAGCGTGACCAGTTCTGTCATATGCCTTTGCTCCGTGAGATCCGTGAGAATAATCCTGATGATTTCAGGAACTTTCTCCGGATGACGGACCCCGTATTTCACCGTTTGTTGGCTTTGCTTACCCCTTATTTTAGCAGGCAGGATACCTGCAGGAGGCAAGCCATCACTCCGGAGCAGAGGTTAGTCGCCACCCTGCAGTACTTGGCGACGGGGAGAAGCCTGCAGGACTTGAAGTTCTTGACAGGCACCTCCCCCCAGGCTCTGGGGATCATTATCCCAGAAACCTGTTCTGCCATCATCCAGGTCCTGCAGAAGGAGTATATGAAGGTAAGATTTTTATCCTTTAATATCACATTTTATTGTATTTAATGTTTGATAATATATTGTATTTCTTTCCTCATTCCCCAATTACCATGATTGTAATATGCTGTGAATGTCCCCTTTGTCCTCATGCATGCTGGATTTATAGGTCATTATTTTTGTTGTCCTTCATACATATTTGCCTTCACTTACCTCCCCAGCATGGTCTCCTGGCCCTATATTCATCTCATGTAGTCACTTAACAATGTATTTTATCAGCTCCATAGTAGGGCTTTACCCCGAACACCCCTTAAAATGCTTTGAAATGTGATTTGTGCTTTACATTCAGGCAGAGTGCCAGAGGCTTTTTTGGGGGGGGGGGGGTCCCCAAATCATTTTTAACCCTCCCTCCCCCCAACTGCTAAGTCAGCTGATAACAATTCTCTATCTATCCTCAATCATCTATCTGCTGACTTTGCCAAACCCACACACACTAGAGCCATCTCTTTTGTGGTCAGATTTATGGATGAATTCCCCAAAGCATGTAGTGCAAGGGCCTGCCTGTATACTTTCAAATGGTACTGTTTAAAGTTTCTGTATACTATTATTATCTTGATAGGTAATAGCAGAATGTCCAAATGTGCTCAAATGTGTACAGTGTGTATTTATATCTTTGTATTATGACACTTCTTACCTGTCCAGTGGGCTGCCAATAGTGTAACTAAGGAGGGGCTGTTCAAAGTAATACCCATTATTTAAGCATTCATCTCTCAATTAAATGGAGAGGGTTACCTGTCCAAGAGTCCCCCCCATAATGTTAGAAATGGTCCATGAGAGGGAGGGGGAGGGGGAATCTGATAGGTGTACCTTATACTTTGGTCTTTAAAAACTCCCTCAAATAAATGTTATCTTGATGTTGGCCAAGAATGTTTGTGTCTAATCTGCTTACCCTGTTTATGTGCAAAATGACTACATTTTTTTTGTATGACTCCACAGTTTCCTTCCACGCCACAGGAATGGCAGACTGTGGCCTCCCACTTTGCCCAGCAGTGGGACTTTCCTAACTGTGGAGGGGCAATTGATGGGAAACAAGTCCACATCGTCCCACCACCCAACTCTGGGTCGTACTATTATAATTATAAGGGGTTCAATAGTATTGTGATGTTGGCGGTGGTGTCAGGTACTTATGAGTTCCTGTATGTGGACGTGGGGAAGAATGGCCGGATGTCCGATGGTGGAGTCATCGCCCAGATGGAGTTCTACAGGCGTCTCCAGAATGGCAGCTTGGACTTGCCACCTCCAGAAGACAATGTGGAAGGACTCCCATTTGTCTTTGTTGCGGATGAAGCGTTTGCGCTGGGGGACCATCTTATGCGGCCATTCCCGATGAGGACCCTCACCCCGGACCAGAGGGTTTTTAATTACCGGCTGGCCAGAGCCAGAAGAGTGGTGGAGAACACGTTTGGAATCATGGCCAGCCGGTTCCGCCTATTTCTTACACCCATACATATGGCGGAGTATAAACTGAATCATATAATCCTGGCGTGCTGTGTTCTACACAACTTTTTACAGCAACATTCTGCCAACTATGCTGGCTCAATTGGGCCTGAGGCTGGAATTCAAAATGAAACAACCCTGACGGCGCTTGAAAGTGGCCGTCCTGGCTTGCCCCCCCCTGAGTGCCTGTGATGTCCGGCTAAGATAGCTTGAATACTTTGTGGGTAGGGGGCTATCAATATGCCAGACAATGTCTGAAACCTTTTTATAATAAAAAAACAAATAACTACTCAAATCTTTGGTGACATTTACTGCTTGTGTTTGTTTTAGCTGACCCTGACAGAAATGTGGTAAGTCCTGAAAATGGCTTGATTGTGTAACCTTACAAAGCACTGTTGGGTGTTATTTACTAAAGGCAAAGACACTTTGCACTACAAGTGCACTTGAAACTGCACTTGTAGTGCAAAGTGGATTTGCCCTTAGGAAATAACACCCATTGTCACAGAAAACACCAATTAGAGCACCACAAAAGTGTTGTAGCGTTGAGACAGTAATCCACACTGTTAGGTACCTGGTAGTGAGCCTGACTTGTAGGAGAAGACCTTTTATACAACGCTGGTTCAAGAGCCACTGGAGTGGGGACAGTGGTCTCGTGAGCACAGTGGGGTAGGAGTGCCTGTTGAGATGAAAGGCTCTGATGCTGGAGCAGAGCGGAGATCCCTCCAGGGTTGGCTGGACTGCAGGTGAGGTGGTAGCAGGAAGCAGCAGGCTGCAGCACTGAGGATGCAGATGCAGAAGTCCCTGGAGCAGGAGCTGAGGGTGCAACAGCACAGCAGCAAACGGCAGGCACAGGCAGGGTCAGACAGTCCGGATCAGCAGGCAGCAAGGCGGTTAATACAGCAGGCAGAAGCAGAGTCGGTAGGCAGGCAGAGGTCGGCAACGGTATTGGTAGATGCAGAAGCAGGGTCAGGCAGGCCGGGTCGGATTGGAGAAGGAGGGATGGTCAGACAAGCCGGGTCAAAGGGGTAATCAATCAATCAGGTACAGGTTAAGCAGATCCACAGAGCTGAGACGAAACAGCAGCGCATCCCTGCAGCAGGAGAACTTTTACGCACCTTTTGGCGCCAAAACGGCACTAATGCAAACGCGCGCGCGCGCACACACGCGCGCCGCGCACCCGTGAGCGCCCGAGCGCCTCGCTGACACACAGTAACAGCTGGAGATTGCTGTATTGCCTGAACAGGGGCACGCCGGCGCATATGCGCCGGTCTGGTGCTGACAGATCCCTGACATTGCCCTCCTCCAAAGGGCAGCCTCCGGATGCCCACACGCCTTCTTTTCTCAGGGTGGGCAGAGAAGTAAGCGCGAACTAATCGCCTGGCGTGGACATTGCTGTCTGGTTCCCATGAGTTACTTTCTGGGCCGTAACCTTTCCATTTAATTAGAAATTGATTTTGTCCTTGTCTTCTTCTACAGTCAAGAATAGCCTCAAGCTCAAATTACTCGCTTCCATCTTCCATCTTCCATCATTCAGGGAAGGGATCAGGTATAGCAGGTTTAAGCAGAGACACATGAAATACCGGGTGAATCTTGAGAGAATCAGGCAAGGTCAGTTCATAAGATACTTCATTAACTTTCCTCTTAACCGGGAAGGGTCCCATAAATCTAGGTGCCAACTTCTTAGATGGACATGCTAACTTGATATTAGTCGTAGAAAGCCATACCTGATCACCAGGCTGTAACTTCAACTCCCCTCTTCTTCTTCGATCGAAGACTCTCTTGCTGTCCGCCTGGGCCTTGGACACTGCCTCTAGCAACATCTGATTGTTGTGGTTGAGGAAACTGTATTCTGCACTGCCGGAACCAAGGATTCTGAAAGGAAATCGGGTAGAAAGGTTAAATGAAAGCCATAATTGGAGAAAAAAGGGGATTGACCGGTGGCTGAATGTTTGGCATTGTTGTATGCAAATTCTGCTAAGGGTAGCAGGGACACCCAATCATCCCGTGTGAAGGAAGTAAAGCATCTAATGTACTGTTCAAGAGTCTGATTGGTCCTCTCTGTCTGCCCATTAGTTTGAGGATGATAGGCTGAGGACAAGGCCAGTTCAATTTTTAAGATCTTACACAGGGCTCTCCAAAAATGTGAGGTGAATTGTACCCCTCTGTCCGAAACTATACTTGCAGGTACTCCATGTAGTCTGATGATTTCCTTAATGAATATGCGGGCGGTTTCAATAGCAGATGGAGTTCCTTTTAAAGGGAGAAAGTGGGCCATCTTGGTTAGACGGTCTACCACCACAAAGATGGCTGAACACCCCTCGGAAACATGGAACTCTACTATAAAATCCATGGAAATCATCCTCCAGGGTCTATCAGGTACAGGCAAAGGTTTTAACAGACCCCAAGCTCGATTTCTAGATGTCTTATTCTGGGTGCAGGTAGGGCAGGAGCTGACATATTTTTCACAAAAGTCCTTCAGATTGGGCCACCAGTACGTTGCACAAGTTCCAGGGTCTTGTGAATCCCAAAATGGCCTGCCAATGGATGATCATGAAGAAGCATCAAGATCTTGACCCGAACCTTCTCAGGGACAAAAATTTGACTCCCCTTCCATAGCAATCCATCTCTGGATGTCAGAGTAATCCCTGTGGGCCTAGATGACTCAGAGGATGCTTCTTTAATCTGGGAGAGTAGGTCTGTTTGCAGGAGTAGGAAATTGTTTGCGGGCAAGATGGTGTCAGGAATGGATAAGTCCTTCGGGTTGTCATGCATACGTGACAATGCATCCGGTTTGATATTTTTTGAGCCTGGCTGGTAAGTTATATGAAAACAAAAACGTGAGAAAAACAGTCCAGCGGGCTTGCCGAGGCTTCAGTCGTTTAGCAGATCTCAAATATTCTAGGTTCTTGTGGTCAGTGTATATTAATACCGGATGTACAGCCCCCTCCAACAGGTATCTCCACTCCTCCAGAGCAGTTTTAATAGCGAGAAGCTCCCGGTCACCAACATCGTAGTTCTTCTCCGCAGGAGAAAGTTTACGGGAGAAAAACCCCACAGGATGCATTAGATCTTTACTGCCCCTTCGTTGTGATAGTATTGCACCCACCGCTATTTCAGAAGCGTCAACTTCCAAAATGAACGGTAGTGACGGTTCAGGATGGCTGAGGATTGGGGCCGAGGTAAACAGTCTTTTGAGCTTCTCAAAGGCATCTTGTGCTGACTGGCTCCAGGAAAAACGGGCATTCTGTTTAGTCAACTGCGTGATGGGTGCAATTATGGCCGAGAATCCCCTGATGAATTTCCTATAAAAGTTTGCAAAACCGATAAACCGCTGAATCCCCTTTTTGTCTAGGGGTACCGGCCAGTCCAGAACAGCGGATACCTTCTGGGGATCCATTTTAATGCCCGTTGGAGAGATTATCAATCCCATAAATTGGATACTTTGTTGCTCGAACTCACATTTCTCTGCCTTTGCATAAAGTCTGTGTAAGCGGAGGCGACTCAACACCCTGCAGACATGTTCTCGATGCAGATCAAGAGATTCCAAGAAGATCAGGATATCGTCCAGGTATGCGATCACAAACACGTCTAGAAAGTCCCTGAGAACATCGTTAATCAAGTGTTGGAAGGTCGCAGGGGCGTTGCAGAGTCCGAAGGGCATAACCAAGTATTCGTAGTGCCCGAATCGGGTCCGAAAAGCTGTTTTCCACTCATGCCCGGCCCGAATGCGGACCAGGTTGTAAGCCCCTCTTAGATCGAGTTTAGTAAAGATAACTGCAGTCCTTAACTTTTGGAATAGTTCAGGTATCAAGGGTAGGGGATACCGATTTTTAACCGTAATTTTGTTCAGTTCCCGATAATCTATACACGGGCGGAGAGTCTTGTCCTTCTTGGTGACAAAAAATATTCCGGCACCTGCTGGGGAAGTTGAGTGGCGGATGAACCCCTTAGCCAAGTTCTCATCAATATATGTTTTTAGTGCCTCTTGCTCCTTCTCCGATAAAGGGAAGGTATGTCCGAATGGGATCTCGGATCCTGGCAACAACTCAATTGGGCAGTCGTAGGGGCGATGAGGCGGAAGGGAATCTGCCCCCTTCTTCCTAAAAACATCGATGAACTCATGGTAATGTTTGGGTATGGACTGGTATAATTTCTGGTCAGTGTCAAGGCATAGCAGAGTAGCTGAAGAGTCGGGATCTCCCATCAGACAGTGTTCCTGGCAGTAGGATGATACAAACTTTACTTCTCCAGAGACCCAGTTGATGTGCGGATTGTAGGCTTTGAGCCAGGGAATGTCCAAGATAATTGGAAATAGTGGAGACCTATTGGCATCAAGGGTCAGCAGTTCCTTATGTTGGGAAGAAATGGTAGCAGGCAAGGGAAGAGTCTCCTGAGTTACTTGTCCAGATCTAATGTGGGAGCCATCAGCTAAGAAAACAGAAAGTCCATGGGTTTTAGTCCGTTAAGGGATGTTATGTTGGCTGGCAAAGGTCAAATCGATAAAGCAGCTGCAAGCTCCGGAGTCAATGATGGCGTTGACTGGAATTATCTCTTCCTGGAGCTGTAACGAGAGAGGAATGGCAAGGTGGGTAGAGTTGGCAGACAAAGCAGAGAGATTGGTAGACACAGAAGATGAGCACTTACTTATCTTGACTGGGCAGTTATGGACATAGTGACCAGTTCCACCGCAATAGAGGCACAGGTTAAGTTGACGACGATGTGCCCGTTCTTCAGGGGACACGGCAGGTCGCATCAGTCCGAGCTGCATGGGTTCCGAAGAGTCGGGCGTGGCGTTGACTGCACTGGGTGAAGGTAAGTAACGTGCTGCAGGAACCGGAGCCCGTGCTGTCATCCAGGCCGGGCGGGTTTGCTGGGCAGAGCGTTTAGATCGACGTTCTCGGAGAAGACGATCAATCTGGATCGCCAAAGAGATCAAAGCTTCAAGAGTATCTGGTATGCCAACTCGAGCAAGTTCATCTTTCAGCCCTTCAGATAGGCCCATGCGGAACTGATGATGCAGGGCCGCATCGTTCCACTGCGTGTCCGCGCTCCAGCATCTGAAGTCAGTGACATAGTCCTCAGCCGGTCTGCGGCCTTGCTGGAGCGCGAACAGAGCTGACTCAGCTGTGGCAGTCCGCTGAGAGTCCTCATAGAGCTGGGCCATGGCTTCAAAAAAGGAGGTTAAAGATTGGGTTAAGACTGAGTCCCCCTCCAGTAAACGGTGAGCCCAGGTCTGAGGTTCCCCTTGTAGGAGGGAAATCACAAACCCCACTTTAGTAACTTCCAGTGAAAAGGTTCAGGGTTGTAGGGCAAAGAAGAGCTGGCAGGCATTGCGAAAGGCCCGAAACTTGGTCTGGTCTCCGGAAAACCTCTCTGGGATGGGGACCCTTGGTTCAGGTGGGAGCATCACAACGGAGGGAGCAGGAGCAGGCTGTGTTGGAGCTGCGGCTGAGGAGGAAGCCATGGGACTAGGGCCAGCAAGATTCTGGACTTGTCCCTCAAGTCTGTTATAATTGTCCTGAAGGGCTTGCACCGCTTGAGTGAGGGCCGCAAGGTGCGTGCAGATCTCCTTCATCGGGGAGGTATCTCCTGCAGGCTCAGTCATGGCTGTTTCGTACTGTTAGGCACCTGGTAGCGAGCCTGACTTGTAGGAGAAGACCTCTCATACAACGCTGGTTCAAGAGCCAATGGAGTGGGGACAGTGGTCTCGTGAGCACAGTGGGGTAGGAGTGCCTGTTGAGATGAAAGGCTCTGATGCCGGAGCAGAGTAGAGATCCCTCCAGGGATGGCTGGACTGCAGGTGAGGTGGTAGCAGGAAGCAGCAGGCTGCAGCGCTGATGATGCAGATGCAGAAGTCCCTGGAGCAGGAGCTGAGGGTGCAACAGCACAGCAGCAAACGGCAGGCACAGGCAGGGTCAGACAGTCCGGATCAGCAGGAAGCAAGGCGGTTAATACAGCAGGCAGAAGCAGAGTCGGTAGGCAGGCAGAGGTCGGCAACGTTATTGGTAGATGCAGAAGCAGGGTCAGGCAGGCCGGGTCGGATTGGAGAAGGAGGGATGGTCAGACAAGCCGGGTCAAAGGGGTAATCAATCAATCAGGTACAGGTTAAGCAGATCCACAGAGCTGAGACGAAACAGCAGCGCATCCCTGCAGCAGGAGAACTTTTATGCACCTTTTGGCACCAAAACGGCGCTATTGCGAACACGCGCCGCGCACCTGCGCGCGCCCGAGCGCCGCGCTGACGCACAGTAACAGCTGGAGATTGCTGTATTGCCTGAACAGGGGCGCGCTGACAGATCCCTGACACACACATTCTTGATTAACAATCTTTTTAATAACAGCACAATCACATGTGCATTTAGAAAAGGTTTTTAAAACAAACCAACATGTTTGTTGTATAACAATTTTTGGGGTCGCATTAGAAAAAGTAGAAATGTCAATTTAAGATAAAACAGGCATGTTTAAAACCAACAAGAAACACACAAATCTTGAACTTACAAAGTTCACTTTTGGTAGAACTTAAAGGCAATATCAGACATGAGTATTTACAAACTGTGTTTGATATTGCGTTCAGATGGGGGGAAGTCACCCCAGGAAAAGCCAAATTTTGAAGATGCACACAAATTTACGAATGTCAACATGTGCTACCTGCCATCACGGGGGATCAAGGGACGTGTTTTGGGGGTGCAACCCCTTCCTCACAGCTACTTTATTATTGAGGAAGGGGTTGCACCCCCAAAACGCGTCCATTGATCTCCCGTGATGGCAGATAGCACATGTTGACACACTGTGTGCATCTTCAAAATTTGGCTTTTCGCAAATTTGTCAAAAAACATAAAAAACTTTTAGCACACAAAAAAACAAAGAAATTTGGAGGGGTTTTAAACTCTCGCTAAAACATCAATGATGTTCTTCATTTTTTGAAGTACATCATTGATGTTTTTCTTGATGTTTTCCAAGTCCCTATTACACCCCATGATCTCCCCGAACAGGATCTGTGCACTTTCCGAGGTGAAAGGATCTGGATCCACAACATCACGATCACCTAAAAAGATAGAAACCAAAAAACACCATGTATTATAAATATGCCAGCATCCATCTCTTACCTGAGCCTGTGGTCGCAGACACTCACCTGTTGTGGTGCCACTATAGATATGAAACATTGCTTGGAAGTGGGGTACAATTGTCTGTTTTGGCAGAGTTCCAAGATGTTGCATTTTTCTTGTCCTTTGTCAAGCTTCAATACTTACCTGTTTTGTACAAGCTTCACAGATGGAGACACCCCTATAGTATACACTGGAGCACCTGTGTGGGCCCCCTAATAAAAAGGGTGTTCTTGTGTCCCACACTAGTGCGCCAGCGTCCAGATGTGTAAACAGCTGCTGAGTGTCCTCTCCTTACACAGAATCTAGTTTGCATTTCATTCTAGTAACAAACCCATCTACACAACCAAATTATTTTCAGACAAGTAGGCCCTAAAAAATGTGGGCAAATGCATATGGCCAAAACAATGGTGTTTTCTAGGCCGAAAGAAAAATGTTTGATACAAACGAATAATATGCCCATGAACATGAAAGTTGACATTTTACACTGGATAACAGTTAAGAAAAGCACATGGAGCAGCACGAACGTAATAAACATAAAAAGAATAGGAACACAGCACAACTACTTACTTTTTTGCAACACTCTCCGGATCTTTCTGTACTGCTCGTGCTCTCTTAATTTGAAGTCCGACCACCGTTTCCATTGGGGTTGGGGTAAGGTCCATACTTCCTGTCATAGTCGGCCTTCTTCAGGATGTCGACCATCTCCAACATCTCCCCAAAGGACATATTTGATGCCTTAAATCGTCTCCTTCTGGATCGGGACGTTTCAGACTCCGGGCTTTCCTCCTCCTCCTCGTTGGTGTAATTATCAGACACCTGCTCTGACTCTGCCATGTGCTCTTCCCCCACTGCGCCGAACGAGAAGGGGCGGAGAATAGACTAGAAAGAACGTCAGGGGCAGGTGGAGTTTCATACATGCGCAGTGTCTATAAAGCATAACACGCGTGCGTAGTACATACGATCTGTGAGCGAAGGAAGGAGTAACGGAGGCACCGATCGTGATTGCGAAGGTAAGATTTAACATTGGGCCTATACTACTTCTAGATTGAGGCCTGTATTTGCACAAGTTTAGTAGACTTTAGGCTGACATTAGGGTTTGTCTTGTGTTGTGTCTTGCAGTGAAAATGGATATCTTGAAAGATAAGGACTTTATGCCAATCTTCATTGATATGTTCAGGGAGCTGCCCTGTCTATGGGAGATAAACCACCCTGAATATAAGAACCAAACAAAGAGGAAGGCACGCTGGATAATTTGTTGGAATTTGTGAAGACGGTGATCCCCACGGCAGACATCACCTATTTGAAGATCCTAATTGGTGGCCTGAGGAGTACATATCTAAGGGAGCACAAGAAGGTCCAGGATTCCCAGAGATCAGGAGCAGCAGATGACATTTATCTCCCCAGGCTGTGGTACTATGACAGGCTGCATTTTCTGGCAGGTCAGACTGAACCCAGGCCAGCACTCTCCAGTCTTCCTTTCACGCTTCCTTCCCCCCCAGCTGAGGCTTCTGACGCCCAACCTGGGCCTTCCAGGCAGCAACACGTGGAGGAGGCCAGCTTGAGCCAGGTATAGCATTCCTCTAAACCTTCATAGTTGTCCAATCAATGATGTTAACTAGATGTTAGTTTGGAGTACTAATTTATGATTGTGGTTGATGATGCAAAAACTAAAACCATGTCCCTTTTTCATACACAGGGAAGTCTCAGCCAGGAGGTGGCCGGGCCAAGCAGGCTGCCTGATATCCAGGTCCCTACCCTCTACCTTCAAAGACAAAGTGGCAGGAAGAGGAGTAACCTGGAGGAGGCTGCCATAGGCCTCTTTTGGAAGGCTACAGAGGCCCTGAGAACCCCCCCCCACAGTGTGGAGGAGGACTTTGCTGGTATAACTGCCTGCAAAATGATGCAGATGGAGGAGGGCCAACGACTCCTGTGTGAGTCCTTAATTTTGGAAGCTCTCAATAAGGGGTTGAGGGGCCAAATAACATGTGCTACCCACATTTGTGACCTCACACATAGTCCTCCTCCTCCAGGTCCTACTCCTCCTCCTCCTCCTCCTCCAGGTCCTACTCCTCCTCCTGCCACATCTCCAACACCAGAGCCACAGCCGGGAAGGAAGCGTGGAAAGAAGACCAGAGAGTGATGGCCCTGGGTTCAGTCTGGTCTGGCAAAAGATGCAGGCTCTTGTAGTACCACAGCCTGGGGACACAGATGTCATCTGCTGCTTTCCGGATCTCTGGGACTTCTGGACCAGACTGCACTCCCTTAAATATGGACTCCTCAGCCCAACAATTTTGCAGTAAAATAATTGATGTCTGCCCTGGGGGTCCAAGGCTTCGCCAACTTCTGCTGTTTCTCCAGCGTTGCCTCCCTCTTTGTTTGGTTCTGAGCCCTTAATAAAGGATTTTTTGTTTCGATTATACTCGCCTATGTGTGTTTTCCTTCAAAAAGGACAGTTTGTTTGTGAGAAGGCAGGTACATTTCAAAAATACAATGTGAAATTAACAAGGGACACCAACACCAAACAATCTCCTTGAGATTAAATAATACAAGATATCAATGGTGTTGTGGTAACTTGACACACAAAACACACACACAAATATTATGGAGTAAAACCGAAAAAAACCCCAAAAAAACCATCAGCCTTGAAAAAAATACAAACCCAACAAAAAAAAAAAGAAAAACAGTCTTGAAAAAAAAAATAAAAAAAATAAAACAACAAAAAAGACATTTGGTCAGATGTGACAAATTAAAATATATTGAGGAAATCACGATAAATAATAAAGAAAGAAGTTTGTGAGAAGTCTGTGTGAATATGAGCAGCAAAACTACTTCATTCTTCTCACATTATAAAGAAGAAGAGAGTGCGCTGTATTAAACTATTTTTTACATTGCAGCGTGACGAAAGTCCCATTCTGAGCATGGGTGGCACTTTGTGCGTCAGAATTGTCCACGCACGGTCGGAATTGACGCGATCAGATTTTGTTGTCGGAAAATTTTATAGCCTGCTCTCAAACTTTGTGTGTCGGAAAATCTGATGGAAAATGTTCGATGGAGCCCACACACGGTCGGAATTTCCGACAACACGCTCCGATCGCACATTTTCTGTCGGAAAATCCGACCGTGTGTACAGGGCATAACAGTTTTTGCAAGGCACACATATAAGAAAATATAGCTTACAGCGGCATTTATGCTCAGCACCTTTCTATATAAAGCTTTGTGGTAATGCCGTGTACACACGATCTGTTTTCTCGTCAGAAAAAGATATGATGGCTTTTCTGACGGGATTCCGCTCAAGTTTGCCTTGCATACACACGGTCACGCAAAAAGTTTGCTGAAATTACGACCGCCAAGAACGCGATGATGTACAGCACTATGAGGAGCCGAGAAGATGACGTTTAATGCTTCTGAGCATGCGTCAAAGTGTTTCCGAGCATGCGTAGGGATTTTGCGTGTTGGAATTGCCACAGACGATCACATTTTTGCATAGGAACTTTTCCCGACCAAAAAATTGAGAGCATGCTCTCAATCTTTTGCTGGCTGTAATTCCGCCAGCACAAGACCGATGGAGCATACACACGGTCGCATTTTCCGACAAAAAAAATCTCATCGGTCTTTTGCGGGCAGAAATTCCGGCCGTGTGTACACGGCATAAGAGTTGTCTGGGATGTTTTCCTTTGTAAAGGGGAACATCAAAGGCATGACTATGAGTCATGGAAGCAAATGGCATAATTAATGATATGTAATGATATGTAATGTACACCTCTGTATTAACCCCGCCCATTTTCCATATTATGATTGGCTAATGATAACGTATATAAGTTGTATACCCGCCCAGAGTTAAATAAGATAGCTTTGAACATCGACTTTGACTCATCTTTTTGTGTTCACAAAGAAGCTATCTCCTCAGTACTGCAGTACTGAGTGGGTCTTGTGAGTGTGGTAATTGCCGCGATTATACCTAGCCTAAATACCGTTTGATTCCACTTCAGCTGTCAGTCCATAGAATCTTCTTGGTCCAACAAAGGGTAGCCAAATCGACCTCTTATGAGAATGCTGGCTTTCATTTTTCCCCAAAGATAGGGAAGAGTTGTGAGGAAAAGAAGATGATGCTGATCTTCTACGTAAAGCGTTGGTGGCAGGTGTTGCTTCTGTCAGATGAAGGTCATGTAGTGTCTGCTGAAGTTCTTCCGGAGATTTGCATATATATTTAGAGCCCTGGTAAATAAAACATATGGCAAACGGAAAGCCCCATTGGTAGGTAATGCTATGGCGTTGCAGCTCCATTAACTGGGGTTTTAATGCATGCCGTTTATAAATGGTTAATTGGGACAAGTCAGCAAAAATCTGATAGTTGTGCCCCTAAAAAGGTTAGAAGGTTTTTATCACGAGCTGCTGTCAGAAGTTGTTGTTTTGTCCGGAAATAATGGAATTTTGCGATTATATCGCGTGGGGGGCCATCTATTTTTTTGGGTATGAGGGCTCGATGGACTATGTCCATTTCAAGACGTTCAATTGGTATACCCGGTTGGAGTTCTTGAAATAGTTCTCATAATCTTCCAATCTAGTTTGTAGTATTAATTCTCTTCTTTTATATTTTCTATTTCAGTGATATAATCCTGTGCTGTATTTTCCATGTCTTCCACTTTGAGCTCTAAGGCTGCTGTACGGTTGCCCAGCTCTTTTATTTCTCTAGTCAGACTATTAGTAATGTGTTCAGATGTCTGCTTCAGAGATTTATGTAGCATTCTTTCAAATTGTTTTAAAAGAGCTGGGGGAGCAGAGGATTCTTGAGAAGTGATTTGTGAGAAGAGAGATTCTGTGTCTGACTCACCTTGAGAGTCTGGCTGATGTGTCCTTTCCTTATGAGAGCACGCTGAGGTGATTGAGGATGAGGGGACCGGCACCATTTTGACTGAAGCTCGCGTCTGTGCCTCCTTGCTGGAGGGGTTCTTTGCCTTCAAACTGCTGCCTCCTAGCACTATTTTCCACCAAAACGAAGCTCTGGTATCCCGGGAACTAGTGGGAGAGAATCAGTGGTTTTGTAGCCTGTGGGTTTATTCGTGGCGGCGACTTTTCTCCCTCACGGAGCGGGGGTCTCTCACAATGCATGACCGCCTTGCTAGACTCCATGCATGCACCTCTTTAAGTGCTCACCAAACCTGATATGGAGTTGGTTTCGTTTTACCGATGTAAAGTTTTTTACACAGGCACTCCAAAATATAGAGGACCCACATTGTGGCACAGTTAATAAACTGTTTAATCTCACACTCATGTTTTCTTTCAGAGTCTGTGAAGACCCTTGAGCGTTTAACATAGCTACACATCCCACAATGGCCACAATGGTACATTCCCTTCAGTCTGGGCAGATCAGTAAGCCAGTTTCTATTTTGTGGACAGGTAAACTCGGATTGGATCAGTGTGTCATTTAAATTTCTTGCTCGTCTTGCCACCATATGGGGCCTAGAGCCAACAATATCCTTGTCCTTGGAACGTATCAGAATGTGCCAATGATCCTGCATGATCTTGCCAATCTGATCCCACTGTGCACCATATTGTGTTATTAGTCCTACAGGTCCCTCTGGTGCATCAGTTGTCCCATTACAGGCAAAGAGGAGGTCGGTGTCAGGGCTGGGCTCAGCCCTTCCTTCTCTAAGCTGGCCGCTCAGCTGTTGGCTAATTGCCAGCTCCTATCTTTCCACAGTGACTCACCTGTTGATGATATCCTGCTCATCAGTCCTGCCTACTTAAGCCCTCCAGCCCAGATGATCTCTGCCTTCGCCTTGGCCACATCTCTAGAGACGCTCTCCTGTGTTCCTGTTAAAGACTTGTTTGGCTGACATTCCTTCTGGCTCCAGATCCTGCTTGCTGTTCTACTACGCTCATCTCTGGCTCCCTGACGTTTTGGCTTGTCTGACTATCCGTTCCAGTTCCTGAACTCTGGCTATGTTTACTCTGTTTACCTTTTTTTATTATTAAACAAGTGTGATTTAACTGTACTTCTGTAGTCTGATTCATGGTTTCTGACAGTAGGCGAAGGCCATGAATTGAAAAAATACAGTCAATCCACTTGTTGGTAAAAAAATTCCAGATTGGATGAGCAGGATCAGCGTATGGATCAGTTTGCCATGGCATTACAAATGCTCCTGAGTTGCACGGCTCACCTAGAATCTCCCACTGTGGCTGCTCCGGTACAACCTGTGTTGCAGGTCATCCCTGCTGCTGCTCCAGTCTCTGTGCAGGCACCCACCTCAAGTATTACCTCTATAAGAGGTTTGTCTGGTTCCGCTCCGCTTTCCCAGAAATTTGGGGGCGATCCAGTCCAATGCAGAGTGTTTCTCAACGATGTTGAGATATACTTTGAGATGCTGCCCCTGGTGTTTCTCACGGAGAGAAGTAAAGTAGGTTTCATGATATCTTTGCTTTCTGAGAGAGCCTTGGCCTGTGGCAAACCTGCTATGGGGGAAGCAAAAACCTGTTGTCTTGAGTTACCCTGATTTTAAGGCTTCTTTTCAAAGGGTACTTGTTGTTCCTGCATGCTCCGCTTCTGCTGCCAAGTGCCTCATGTCCATCAGAGTATGAGAACTGTTGCCGACTATGCCATTCAATTCAGTACTCTGGCAGCAGAGGTTGCTTGGAACAATGAGGCCCTCATGGCTGCTTTTTCTCATGGCCTCTCGGATACCATCAAGGATGAGATTGCAGCCCAAGATATACCCACTGAGCTGGAGAAGTTGATCACGTTTGCCATCCTCATTGATTCCAGACTCAGAGAAAGACTTCCTTTTAAGGAGAGCTTGCGGAAGCCTCCTATACATTTGTCTCCGAACTTTGCAGTCCCACCCTTGCCTCCCTCACCTCCCATGCCTCCAGGTACTGAGTCGGTGTGTGAAGATGAACCCATGCACTTGGGCTTCACTCGTCTCTCTGTGGATGACAGAACCCTTAGGAGGAGGAAGAGATTGTGACTTTATTGTGGCCAGGCAGGTCACTTTTTGAAGTCTTGTCCTACCCCTCCAGGGAACGCCCTAACCTTGAGGTCCTGTCACGGACAGACCTCAGGTGGCGTTGTTTTGTCCCCAGTCATCCAGAAGGATATGCTCCTGGTTTTGGTTACCCTTTCTTGGGCTGAGTCGTCCGTCAAGATACAGGCTCTAATCGACTCTGGGGCTGCAGGCCTGTTCATTGATGCTGCCTTTGTATCAAAGCACTCAATTCCGCTGCAGCTGTGTGACACTCCACTTGCCATTGAGGCTCTTGATGGGAGACCTCTACAGCCTGCCCATGTGACTCAGACTGTTCTGTTGTCCATGGCCGTAGGGGCTCTTCACCATGAGATAATCCAATTCAAAGTTATTTCCTTACCTAATTTTCCACTGGTTATTGTTTATCCTTGGTTACAGAGGCACAACCCCTCTTTTGATTCGTTCCGTGCTGAGGTTCTCTCCTGGTCGCCACAATGCAGTAAGACATGCTTCCAGAAGGTAGCCAAAGTCCTGTGCACCTTTTCCCTCTCCTCCCTGCCGGAGGAGTACCGCGATTTTAGCAATGTCTTTGACAAAGGTCAAGCCGGTAGTTTGCCTCCACACCGGTAGTATGATTACACAATTGACCTTCAACCTGGTGCCATACCCCCTTGTGGCTGGGTTTACCCTTTGTCGGTCTTGGAGGATAAGGCCATGGAGGAGTATGTTGCAGACGCACTTTCTCGAGGTTTCATCTGCAAATCCTCGTCTCCTGCTGGTGCTGGTTTCTTCTTTGTGAAGAAGAAGAGTGGTGAACTGAGACCTTGTATTGATTATAGGGGCCTCAATAGTTTCATGATTAAGAATGCCTATCCGATTCCATTGATTATGGAGTTAAGAGAGGGGCATACAATCTCATGAGGATTAAGGAGGGGGACAAGTGGAAAACTGCATTTATTACCAGAACAGGCCATTATATGTACCTCATAATGCCTTTTGGCCTTTGTTACGCCCCTGGCAGTTTTCCAGGAATTTATTAATGATGTCCTCCGAGATTTGTTGTAGTTATGTGTGGTGGTTTATCTCAACAATATCCTCATATTTTCCAAGTCCCTGCAGAGCCACGACACAGATGTCTGTCGTGTGCTTCAGAAACTAAGATAGAACAATCTCTACTGTAAATTGGAGAAGTGCGAATTCCATTGTGAACAGGTTAAATTCCTGGGTTATGTAGTTTCCACTGCTGTTTTTTTAATAGACCCAGATAAACTTTCAGCAGTCCTACAGTGGCCCTGACCCGTGGATTTACGTCCTCTGCAGCATTTTCTTGGCTTTGCCAACTATTATCGGAAGATTATTTGTAACTTCTCATCTCTGATCAAGCCCCTGACTGATATGACCAGAAAGGACGGTAAGAGTGAGAGTCTCAAGGCTGCCTTTGTTTCTGCTCCTGTGTTGGCATATCCTGATCCTACGTTACCTTTTATCCTTGAGGTTGATGCTTCTGAAATTGGCGTTGGTGCCCTTTTGTCTCAACGTCCTACCTCTATGCCTCCTTGTGGCTACTTTTCCAAGAAATTGTCACCTACGGAGTGCAATTACGAGATTGATGACAGAGAGCTGTTAGCGATCATTTTAGCCCTGAAAGAATGGAGACATCTCCTCGAAGGTACCACTGTGCTGGTTCTCATTCTTACTGACCATAAGAATCTCACATTCTTGTCTGAGGCTAAATGGCTCTCTCCCAGAAGGGTGCAATGGGCTCTTTTCTTGTCTAAATAAGATATAAATTACAGCGCTAGCAAACACAACATCAATGAATATAGTGAAAAACATTATAAAGTGAATGTCCAAATAAAGTGACTGATGTGCTCCAATCCAAAAAGTGCAAAGTGCTCCAGAGTTTTCAAGGTGTTTTTGCGCAACTTGAAAACTCTGGAGCACTTTGCACTTTTTGGATTGGAGCACATCAGTCACTTTATATGGACATTCACTTTTTATTGTTTTTCACTATATTCAGTGATGTTGTGTTTGCTAGCGCTGTAGTTTATATCTTATTTTGTTTGCCAAGTGAATAGCACTTTGTGTACAGCAGCTGCACTTTTTCATTGCTATATATGCTTATTTGTCACATTTGTCACACCATTAGAGCGAGTTTATATATTTAGAATATTTTATGTTCTTTTCTTGTCTAGTTTCAACTACATTGTCTCATTCTTACCGGGTAGTAAGAATGTAAGGGCTGGCGCTTTGTCGCGACAATTTTCCCCCACTTCCAAGATGGAGTCGGTTCCGGTTCATGTGATTCCTCCTGCTTGTATTCTGGCTACGGTTCACACCAGTCTCATTTCTCCTTCGGTGACAAAATTCTTGCTGCTCAGGTCCATGCTCCTCCTGAGAAACCTTGTGACCACTGCTTTGTCCTAGAGAGTCTCCGTACTGCCCTGCTCCAGACTTACCATTCTTCCAAGGCTGCTGGCCACCCTGGGAAGAATCAACTCTTTTGGGCCATTTCCCAACAATTCTGGTGGCCTAGTCTACGTGCTGATGTAACCGCCTTCATAGCTGCCTGTTCCGTGTGTGCTCAGAGTAAGACTCCACGACACCTTCCAGTGGGCCTCCTACAACCCATACCCAATGGAGAAAGGCCCTGGACCCACCTGTCTATGGAATGTCAGCCAAGCAAGTCTTTACCAGGAACACAGGAGAGCATCTCTAGAGATGTGACCAAGGCAAAGGCAGAGAACATCTGGACTGGACGGCTTAAGTAGGCAGGACCGACGAGCAGGTTCATCAAAAGGTGAGTCACTGTGGAGAGATGGGAGCTGGCAATTAGCCGACAGCTGGGCGGCCAGCTCAGTAAAGGAAGAGCTGGGCCCAGCCCTGACAGATAGCAAGCGACGTGCCTCCCTCTCATATTTCTGAGTGCATAGAAGGACCACATTGCCTCTTTTGTCACTAGGTTTGATAACTAGTCTGTCTGCATTCTGGAGTTCTTTTAGTGCTAGATATTCATCTGACGAGAGATTATCAGTGATGTTTGCTGTCCAGTTGACTTTGTTGAGGTCCTCCTGGACCAAGTGTAGAAAAACACCCAGCCACTTATCCTTCCGGAATTGGGGCATGGATGTCGATCTGATATTAAGGTTAGGGTTCTTTCTCCAGGGTGTTATATCTGTGGATTCATCATCCTCCAATGATGGTCCAGCCTCCTCTAATAATGACACCAAGTGATCAATGGCTACTGTGTCTATTGAATGTGTTTCCTCAATGGGATCATCAATGGCTTGTTTCCCTGAGTAGAGCAGCTTATAATATACTCTTCTCAGGAAAAAGTGATCCATTCTAGATGTAGGTGAAAAGGACAGTTCCTTTCTTAGGAGGTTATGTGTCTATCTTCAAGTTGAAAATCTGAAAGGTTAACAATCTTCATGTCGTCTAAGATGGCGGTGTCTGGTATAGGAATTATTAACGGGAGTGCTTCTGGCTCCTGGTAGTTGTGCGATCCACTTTCCCGGAGTCCACTGCCTCCTTTTATCTTCCTCTCCATTTTCCTTTTCTGCCTTCTGTTATGCCACCAGAAGAAAGCTCTATTTATGTGAAAAAAAATATAAAAATTCCATTTTCATACAGTATTGCAATTGCCAGTTAGACAAGCGCAGTGCTCAATAGCAAAAAATACCCTGGTCATGAAAGGGGGAAAAAACCTTCCAGTGGTCAAGTGGTTAAAACACAACATAACACATATTAACCGCACATCAACATCTTCCATGGTGTGAACATGCCTATGATTTGTATTTTGTAGCATTCTCTCTGGCACCAATATTGAACTGCAAACATAAATTCCTTTATGTGGTCTGAATTAGTACACACTTTCTGTAACCAATAAAAGTAACCAACAGCGCACGCATACTTTAACACATAAATTGTTCCTGCTACGCACAGACTCGAGCATTGTAACAACTCCGCATGTGAATTAGAAATCAGATATTACCTGAATTAACGATGTTTGATGCGTCCTCACGTATTTCAGCATATTTGCCACACAGATTAACGAAAGAGATTGCAAAACATTTACTAGAAAAACATCAATAAAGCCCCCTGTTGCTTTCCTCTCGGGATCCCTTTGGCTGGATGGAGACAATTCAGCTTGTCCACTTTCTCGCAGGAGGTCACCAGTACACAGAACACGCTTCAGGAAACTGCAGTAAACTTAGAGACAAACAAATAAAAATTCCAATTATATTCGGGATTTATTTTGTGCAGCCCATGCAAACAGCTGTAGATTAATGTGGGAGACTTACATGAAATGCACCACACAGTAAGCAGAATGGAAAAACAAACTGAGGGACACAGTGAACCTTAGCAAATCTGAATCTGAAAAATAGGTTTGTAAAACCAAAATGATTGTTAACCAGATTCCAGTGTGTACTGCCTGGTCATCCTATGCTGCTGCATAGAATCCCTGGAGCTGCTTCACATTAAGCAGATGCTACATGGGATTTTTATATATGCGGTGTTTAGTGGTTTATACAAGTTTTTCACAAGTGTTTTGGGGAGCATTATGGAGAATATGGAATATTTTGGGTACTGAAATCTTTTCTTAGAGCTTGTATCAAGTATTTTAGGAAAATTGCACTTTTTGGCTCTGCTAGAGAAATTCTGCATGCAGGTGATTTTCAAAATGCCCTTTAAGCCCTTGTTCCTAAAGATTTTATCATAATGTCCAGGTTTTGTACCAGTGCATCAAAAGGTTAGAAATGTTTGAAAACACTTGTAGTCTAAATAGGTCCTGAATGAACATAACAAGGCTAGTTTGATGTCTTCACCTAAAGGAGATTTTCCCCTCCTACTTTATAACCCTCTCCCTAACCTTAAAGTACAAGTAAAGGAATCCTATATATATTCAATGACCCCTTAAGAAAGCTCATGAAAACGGCACATAATAATAAATACCATAACTAAAATTATGATTACCTCAGCATTCACCTACAATTGCTGGTTCTAACCCCCTTCTGGACCCGTGCCGCTGGATTTTGATTGTGATGTGGGAGGAGTTTTGCAGAGCTAGCATGTCATTGACTTACACTATGCTAGCTCTGCGTCTCCCACAGGGAACTACAGTTCCCATGATTCAATAGGCAGTGAATAGTGGCAAAGGCATGGGCAGGGCATAGGTGTCAGGGCTGGCTCAGCCCTTCCTTCGCTGAGCTGGCCGCTCAGCTATCGGCTAATTGCCAGCTCTCACCTCTCTCTGCAGTTAACCAGCTGTTGTGGATCTTCTCGTCAGTCCCGCCTACTTAAAGATCTCCAGCTCACTTCATTCCTGCCTTAACCTTGGTCACATCACAAGAAACCATCTCCTGCGTTCCTGTTTAAAGACTTGCTTTGCTGACATCCCTTCTGGCTCCTTATCCTGCTTGCTGTTCCTCTACTTGGATCCCTGACTTCTGGCCTGGCTGATTACCCGATCTGGTTACTGAACTCTGGCTTGGCTGACTACCCGATCCGGTTACTGGACTCTGGCTATGCTTTGACCACTCTTACTCTATTTACCTTTTTATTTTTATTAATAGACAAGTGTGATTTTACTGTACTTCTGTCTCGGTCTGGTTCATGGTTTCTGACAATAGGTGGGGCATAGGAGGACTGAATGTGAGGGAAAGTGGGTGGACTCTTGGCATGTCTTCTAAAATGACCGACATACTGGGGCTTTCTAAGGAAAGGAAGCAACACCCCCTAATGACATCACGCAGCCACACTGTAGTCTCTGAAATATTAGCGTAACGCAAAATGGGACAATGGAATCATTTGGAAAATGGGTGTCTCCACAACAAAAGGAAGCTGACAAGCTGGAGGGGGAGCAGGTAAATTTCTCTATATACCTGCATTTACATGACAATCAAAGACACACATATTTTACATCCAACTTAGTTTTTTCACATATTGATTTTTAGTTTTTGACCTTCGTTCTACTTTAACAGTAATCTACCCTCTAATACTGAAACTTAACCCCTAACCTAACCATGAGAACTAACATGCCATAATTCTTAACTCCTAAAACTAACCATATTAACCTTACCTAACACTTAAAATGATTCTTTAGTTAATCTAATCCTAACACTAAACATTATAAGTCCCTCCAAACCAGCTATTCTTAACCAGGGATCTGTGGAACCCTGGGTTCCTCCAGAAGTTGCTAGGGGTTCCTTGAGGTATTAGCAAATTATGCTATCAGGTAAAAAAACTGACACCAATATTTTTAGGTTCCTGTCTGTAAGGGGGGAGCTTCCTGCTGATCACAAATGTAAGGAGAATTCTTCCTACTGACCATGACACTAATGTACTTTGAGCTATAGATATAGTAATTATGAGCAGGGGTTCCCTGATACCCTAAAGTTAATTCAAGGGTTTCTTTTTGTTAAAAAGGTTAAGAAACCCTAATGCATCGATTCTGAACCTCTGAAGGAATCAATGATAGAAAAGGATTTGTAGTAGTCTATGAAAAGCTCTGCAATAGCATGCAATGCCAAGCTGCAGCAAGCAAGGCTTGCAGACTATTAGTATTCATTAAAAAGGATATTTGCTCTAGAGATAAAAGGTACAATTCTACCACCAAAACTCTGGTTTGGCTACTTCTTGAGTATACCGTCCAGTTCTTGTCACCAATCTCAGGAAGGATGCCCTTGAACTGGAGAGAGTCCAGAGAAGGACAACAAAGCTAATAAGGGGGCTGGAGGACCTCGGTTATTAGGAACTACAAACATTAAACGTATTCTCCCTGGAGAAGAAACGCTTAAGGGGGATATGTTAACGATCTGCAAATCCTTGAAGGGTGACTCTAGCATAGGGAGGAAACATTTTTTAATCGTAGGTCTCTAAAAGAGACATCTGGCTACACAGTGAAGCAGGACGAGAAGCAGTTCAACCTTAAACTGTGTAAGGGGTTCTTTACTGTTAGGGCAGTAAGAATGTGGAACTCCCTTTCACAGTTCATGGTGTCAGTGGAGAGTGTAGTTAAAAAAATAAATAAATGTGTTTCTTAGCAAACACCATGTACAGGGATGTGGAAAACCGCAGTCACACACACAGGCAGGTTAAACTGGATGGACTGGTGTCTTTATTCAATCTTAGCAACTATTAATGACACCCCAACACACTTTTATACACATGTTGCAATGCACCACAACACATTTTAACACACTACCGCACATTGTGGTACTACGCTTTGTAAAAATATTATGCATATCTGATTTTTGGTCAGTTGGGGCTCATTGACAGCTCATTCATTTGAATTAACCCCCTTATGGGATTGCATGTTGAAGCACAGAAAAAAACACGCGTTAACACATCAGAACGGATAGGTCTCAATGGCCCCTTAAACAGCTGATCCCGCAGTACAATGCAAAGTTAATTTATTTTATCAATGTACCTCCACCATCAAAAAAAGAAGCCATTATAGCAGTATAAGAAAAACATTTTGAAAATAAGTATTAGTGCATAGATAGATAGATAGATAGATAGATAGATAGATATCAGAGTCTATAAGAGGCCTATTGCTCGGCGCTGGGCTACTTATAATTTAAATAAAAACAAGCAAGCTGTGATATATCAAATAAAACCACTCTATATCCAAATTAGCACATGGATTGTGCGTGTTAGCAGCTGCTAAAAAAACAAAAACATATAAAACAAAATAGCACAGCATAAAGTCCTGAAATACTGTTCAAAATGGATGCTACAGCAGAGCTCCCGTCAGTCCATGACAACTTTACCGGCATTCATATTATAAATCTTATACAAGGTAACAGGATGATGAAGGTGAATAGTTCTAAAGATAGAAAGTGGTCCTAGTAGAAGTTAGATCTCCGTGCACCAATCCTTTAGGTTCACACCACGTGAGACACTCTCCACTAGAGGCTTTACACTCACCAGAAAGCTGTAAATAACCTGCCTTGAAATTATTCAATGTAACGTCATCCACAGTAGGTCTGGTTAGGGCTGCAAATCACTCTATGTTAACGTAGTCATAGAAAGAAAGAATCCACATAGCGTGATCCTGTATACCACTTTATTTCAAATCCCAACCCCAACAAGTTGCACTTACAAGCCATACCCCTGGTTGTCTTTCCGCAGATGGTGACACGCATACGTCACTTCCGGTCGCCGCTAGGTCACTAGCTGACGTCTTTCGTCATATCCGACTTCATCTGAGGGCGTGACCTAACAGCACAGCAGCCCTTTTATTTATAGATCCATCGCTCATGTCATTAACCATCCATGTGCCAGTCTCCTCAGTTACCGCTGGTGCACGTCAACAGTGAGAGGATTATTTGCTGATAACAGGCAAAATGGCAAAGCGATCGGATCGTGTACTCCATATCAATACTCAGTATAATAGCTCTTACAAGAATCTGACTCAGAACTAACCGACCCAAACAACTTTTTAATACTATAATCCATAATAAAATATTACAAATTGTAATAAACGCTTACAAATTTATATAACTATTACAGCATCATAAATTAACATAATACTATAACTATAATTCTATAGGGGGTCACGTGTGCTGGCAATCAACCTACCAATTGCTACATCAATACATCTTAACAGTACAATGTTTGAATTGGTCAGAAATCTTATATATACTAAATTCATCATACCTAATATATAATAAATAAATATATGCACATGGAAACATTAACCCCTATAACTCTATATTGGAAAAGGTAAACAGTGCTGAAAAGATGAACCATACATTAAACAGTATAAAGTTCTTAAAATATAAAATCAGCTTCATACATTTGATAAAAATCATAAAAAAATAATTTAAAATATCATAAAAAATATACCTCAAAATGATGATAAAATCATTTAATAGTCACTAATAAAACAATTAATATCTAACTCTACACTGAGCCCCTTAGGCGTGAGTGTGTCAGTAAGGTAAATCCAGTGCGTTTCACGTTTAGACAATTCCCTTACTATGTTGAAACCTCTCGACACTGGTTTGATCCTGTCTACACCCCAAAATTTTAAACCTGATGGGTCTTGGTTATGGGCCAGTTTAAAATGTAAAGATACACTGCGGTCTTTAAAACCTAATTTAATGTTCTGAATGTGTTCGGCAATCCTAATCCTCAGAAGTCTTTTTGTGCGGCCTATATACATAAGCCCACAAGGGCATTCCAAGGCGTACACCACATGAGTAGTGTTGCACGTAATAAATTCATTAATTTGGAATTCCTTATTATTAGATGTAGAAGTGTAAGGGCTTACCTTGGTTGGAGTCCATAGTGCAGAGATGTATGCTCACCCTTGCAAATACACACAGCCCACGGTAACAAGGTAAGAAGCTACCTGGGCTGTGAATCTGTGCACGGGGGCTTAACAGGAATAGCCAAGGGATAGTCGAGGTAAAGACGCAGTCAGGGATTCCAGAAGTCAGAATAACGATAAACAAAACCAGGGTCTGAAGCCGGAGTCAGTCTTGGAACACTGGAACACTGCAACAGAAGACAGGAGCACAGGAACACTTGGCAAACATGACAAAGACAATGAACTGACAAAGCCCTCAGAGTGAGGCAGTGTTTTATAGCCAGCTGATTAGGTAACCTGCCTCAGCTGAACGAGGAATGACAGGTACTGATTGCAAGGAAAGATCGAGAGAAAAGCGCTCAGTACTTCCTACAGAACTAGGCTTGGCTGGAAATTAGGCAGAATTAGTAACTGAGGAGTGGCTCAGAGGAAAAGCAACAGGAGCACTAAACAGGTAGTCATGAGTTCAATACCTCCTTGAGCCACTTGGGGCGTGACTATGCCTGGCCGTCTGCAGGGCATGGTAGGGACCGTGACAAGAAGTAAACCTCTCTACACCCCTCATTGGTCTGGTGACCTCCCTACAAGCTCTGCACCTCCTACACGCACAAAAAATCTCTATCCCAAAAGGCAGGTAGTCTGGTGGGGGCGGATCCAACACTTTTTTCACCAACTTATAACCAAAGCTGGGTGCCCTCCTAAATTTAGGAGTGGGAGGGAGTGCAGGTTTTAATGTCTTGTCTAAGAGAAGTACATGCCAATATGCCTCAAAAATTGTTTCTACCTATTTATATTGCGAGTGGAATCCTGAAATGAACCCCCACTCATGATTATCATTATTCCTACTAGGTACTATATCGCTCAGTTTTCCCGAGGTAGTTCCAGCACTTCTTCTACAACTTTGTCCAAAAATTGTGGATTATATCCTTGTTCTTTAAATCTTCCCTTTATGATTTCTGATCAATTACGTTTAATCATAATTTGGCCCTTAGGGATGCTCTTAAGCCAGAGGGGATGATGTCCACTCTGTACAGGGAGGTAACTGTTACAATCCGTGGGTTTAAAAAACACTTTGGTCTCCACTCCAGCCTGTCATTGTATCTACACACTTGACATCCAAAAAATTTCTCTCATCCTTACTCCACTGTCTTGTTAAGCTAATGTTATTTTTATTATCATTAAGGTACTCTATAAAAATCAACTCATCTCTTTTTAATCCAAAAATAGACTTATCTTCCCACTCCCCCATAAAGAGATTTGCAATGCTGGGCGCAAATTTCTCGCCCATAGCCACTCCTCTCTTCTGGGAGAAAAAATGGTCATTATACCAGAAGTAGTTGTGAGCAAGACAAAAGTCCAATGCCCTATGTAAAAAGACCTTTTGATTATGCGGAAGATCGTCTCTTTGGCTAAGTGCTCAATTAAGGGCCAGTAACGCATCCACATGTTGAATAATATAAGGAACCTCTTCCTACCAATTCTATATTCTGCAACAGTTGTAGGACGTTTTTGGTATCTCTCAAATAGGCCTTTATACTTACAACACTACCCTGAAGGAATTGGTCCAGATACTGCCCCATCCTAGATGTGACAGAGCCTATTCCATCGACAATAGGTCTGGCAGGGGATTCTGAGGGTCTTTGTGTATTTTTGGGAGGGTGTATATGGTGGGTATATGGTTACTACTAGGGACCAAATATTTCTTCTTTTTATTAGTTAAGACCCTAGTTTGGTAGCCTGACTAAACCAAAATCTCCAACTTATCCCTATTTTGTGAAGTGGGGTGTATATATATATATATATATATATATATTTATTAAATTTATATATTTTTTACATATATTAATAGGTGCAAGGACCATCATATCATGATCACCACGTAATATTTTATTGAAAGCTGAATACTTAAAAAGAGTGAAAACAACTTTTAAAATAATTGAGTATTATTGCCAAGGCAAGATTCACAGTACTAACGTGTCGGAAATGCACACAAAATCGTGTGCTTTCTGAACACACAGGAATGCACTACCCTAAAGGCAGGTGCATGCTGGTGGAATTAATTGCTTATGGCACCCACGTATCTGCACACACGCATGCTTTTGCATGTGCAAACCTCATGGTACTGCGCATTTTTGAAAGAAAAAAACGGGAATTTTTTTCCGCATTTTTCATGCATAGACGTTGAAATGAATGAGGCTGCCCTACACATGGTACACAGGAAGATGTGAAAAAATGTGTGGAAATGTGCCTGTGCTTGGTTGTACCTGTAGGTGTGAACCAAGCCTAGTAGTCTAGTATCTTCTTTTTAAAAGCCTGTTAAGTTGTATCTTCAGTTATATTTTCTCTTGCAATTATTTTTATTAGTTGTAGAAATGGTAAACTATGATGCATGGGCTAATCTGATAGGAATAACAGTCAAAGTCAAATGATTTATAAACAGACAGCTTCAATTCCATTTTCAAGGATACCTCCATATATTCTTCTAATTACCTTCTTTTCAAATACATTAATCCCTTCCTTAACTGCTTGTGACAGGGTCAAAATTCAGCTTCCTACATGACAGCTGGTCAATTAAGGGTTTTTACTTTTGTTGTCCATGACAGATGATGAGATTTCAACTGCTTTCTTAAGTCATATTAGCATTTCCTGACAAAAATACCCTGCAAAAAGCGACTGTTTAAGCACCTGTCTTGCCTTTTATCCCTGGAATCTTCACTCTCTTGCAGTCAAAAGCTACCAGCAGAGTTTTCACATCCTTCATAATACCAAATGCGTTGAATGCCTGTCTTCTCTGCCACATGCTGTGGTTTTATCTGCTGAGCCTACAAAACCACACAGGGACAACGTTTCCATGTGTGGGTGGTGACACGGGTACACATGTAGCCCTACCCCCGTAGGAATTGCTGGATAGGATGGATTCTCTGCTCAAGTGGTGGCTGGTGAAGTTTTAGGATGGGGGGTGCCTGGCCCCACCCTTCCTTTTTGCCCCCTCCCACTTTGTGCAAATGGGCGTGGTTTCAGTGAAATAGTGGGCGTGGCTCTAAGGTGGTGTGGTTAGTTTCTGAGATGAACGAGGGATGGAGGGAGAGGGAGGGAGGGATGAAGGGACAACAGGCCCAGATCCTACACAACAATAGAAATATGTGTATTCTAGAAAGTTTAACACTCAGCAGATAAAGATACTCCAAACACCCGGTGTTAGCGCTTCAATCATCCCGGCACCATGGTTGTTATGGTGTCAGGATGATTGAAGCACATTATTTCTATTATTACATTGTAATATAAAATGAAATCATTCAACTCACTATAATGCAGAATAAGTGGGAGCCCTGAGCATGTCACTAGCCACGTCGCCTGCCACCAGATGCCATCGGGTGTTCCCAGCGGAGTCCCTCCTTACATCAGGTGCCCCCAGTGGAGTCCCTCCTTACATGCAGCCTGTGTCACATAAAATGCAGCCTGTGTCCCACCAAATGCAGCAGCATGTGTCACCACAAATTGCAGCAGCATGTGTCACCACCAAATTGCAGCAGCATGTGTCACCACCAAATTGCAGCAGTATGTGTCACCAAATTGCAACAGCATGTGTCACCACCAAATTGCAGCAGCATGTGTCACCAAATTGCAGCAGCATGTGTCACCAAATTGCAGCGTGTGTCACCACCAAATTGCAGCAGCATGTGTCACCAAATTGCAGTAGCATGTGTCACTAAATTGCAGCAGAATGTGCCACCAAATTGCAGCAGCACGTGTCACCAAATTGCAGCAGCGTGTGTCACCAAATTGCAGCAGCGTGTGTCACCAAATTGCAGCAGCATGTGTCACCAAATTGCAGCAGAATGTGTCACCAAATTGCAGCAGCGTGTGTCACCAAATTACAGCAGCGTGTCACCTAATTGCAGCAGTATGTGTCACCAAATTGCAGCAGCGTGTGTCACCAAATTGCAGCAGCATGTGTCACCAAATTGCAGCGTGTCACCACCAAATTGCAGCGTGTGTCACCAAATTGCAGCATGTGTCACCAAATTGCAGCAGCATGTGTCACCAAATTGCAGCGTGTGTCACCAAATTGCAGCATGTGTCACCAAATTGCAGCAGCGTGTGTCACCATATTGCAGCATGTGTCACCAAATTGCAGCATGTGTCACCAAATTGCAGCAGTGTGTGTCACCAAATTGCAGCGTGTGTCACCAAATTACAGCGTGTCACCAAATTGCAGTGTGTGTCACCAAATTACAGCGTGTGTCACCAAATTGCAGCATGTGTCACCAGATTGCAGAGTGTGTCACCAGATTGAAGAGTGTGTCACCAGATTCAAGAGTGTGTCACCAGATTTCAGAGTGTGTCACCAGATTGCAGAGTGTGTCACCAGATTGCAGAGTGTGTCACCATCAAACCCCCCCCTCCCCCGGATACTTACCTTGCTGTGTGTGTTGTCCTCTCCAGCGGTGTCTCCTGGAGAGCTCCGTTGTTCTCATACTTCCTGCTTCTCTCTCCTGGGTGCAATTGGAGAGAAACAGGAAGTGACATCATACTCAGATGTCAATCAAACCGCCCGACCCTAGTAATAGATACTAGGGCGGGGCAGAAGCTACTCGGCGCTTAAGGAAGGCGAGCTAAACGCCCGCAAATGAAGCGCCACGTATGCAATCTCGTGATTGCATAGACGTGCCGCTTCCCATAAGTGCACTGTGTCCGGCGTCGCACTGTATCCGGCGTCTGAACACAGTGCACTTAAGGACCTTTTTCTGTATTTTTTTTTTTAAAGGGCCAGCTTTAAAAAAAATTTTTTTTTTGACATTTTTTTTTTTTAGACTGCCTGGAGGGGGGGGCTGCGCCCAGGCGCCCCCTATGGACGGGCCGCCACTGCTCTGCTCTTTGCCTCAACCTTCTCAAGAATCTCAGCCCCACTGACACAACAGGTTGAGTGTATAAATATACAATAGCACAGGAAATCACTGAAATTAATACTTAATACCCAATATCAGTGCTATATCAAAGAAAAAATGTACCAAACCAGATAGTAAAGTCAAACTTAATATACAGTGGGGACGAAAAGTATTCAGACCCCCTTAAATTTTTCACTCTTTGTTATATTGCAGCCATTTGCTAAAATCATTTAAGTTCATTTTTTTTTCCCTCATTAATGTACACACAGCACCCCATATTGACAGAAAAACACAGAATTGTTGACATTTTTGCAGATTTATTAAAAAAGAAAAACTGAAATATCACATGGTCCTTAGTGTTCAGACCCTTTGCTCAGTATTTAGTAGAAGCACCCTTTTGATCTAATACAGCCATGAGTATTTTTGGCAAAGATGCAACAAGTTTTTCACACCTGCATTTGGGGATCCTCTGCCATTCCTCCTTGCAGATCCTCTCCAGTTCTGTCAGGTTGGATGGTAAACGTTGGTGGACAGCCATTTTTAGATCTCTCCAGAGATGCTCAGTTGGGTTTAAGTCAGGGCTCTGGCTGGGCCATTCAAGAACAGTCACGGAGCTGTGTGCTTAGGGTCATTGTCTTGTTGGAAGGTAAACCTTCGGCCCAGTCTGAGGTCCTGAGTACTCTGGAGAAGGTTTTCGTCCAGGATATCTTTCCCTCGATTGCAACCAGTCGTCCTGTCCCTGCAGCTGAAAAACACCCCCACAGCATGATGCTGCCACCACCATGCTTCACTGTTGGGACTGTATTGGACAGGTGATGAGCAGTGCCTGGTTTTCTCCATACATAACGCTTAGGATTAAGGCCAAAAAGTTCTATCTTGATCTCATCAGACCTGAGAATCTTATTTCTCACCATCTTGGAGTCCTTCAGGTGTTTTTTTAGCAAACTCCATGCGGGCTTTCATGTGTCTTGAACTGAGGAGAGGCTTCCGTCGGGCCACTCTGCAATAAAGCCCCGACTGGTGGAGGGCTGCAGTGATGGTTGACTTTCTACAACTTTCTCCCATCTCCCAACTGCATCTCTGGAGCTCAGCCACAGTGATCTTTGAGTTCTTCTTTACCTCTCTCACCAAGGCTCTTCTCCCCCGATAGCTCAGTTTGGCCAGACGGCCAGCTCTAGGAAGTGTTCTGGTCGTCCCAAACGTCTTCCATTTAAGGATTATGGAGGCCACTGTGCTCTTAGTAACCTTAAATGCAGCAGAAATGTTTTTGTAACCTTGGCCAGATCTGTGCCTTGCCACAATTCTGTCTCTGATCTCTTCAGGCAGTTCCTTTGACCTCATGATTCTCATTTGCTCTGACATGCACTGTGAGCTGTAAGGTCTTATATAGACAGGTGTGTGGCTTTCCTAATCAAGTCCATTCAGTATAATCAAACACAGCTGGACGCAAATGAAGGTGTAGAACCATCTCAAGGATGATCAGAAGAAATGGACAGCATCTGAGTTAAATATATGAGTGTCACAGCAAAGGGTCTGAATACTTAGGACCATGTGATATTTCAGTTTTTCTTTTTTAATAAATCTGCAAAAATGTCAACAATTCTGTGTTTTTTCGTCAATATGGGGTGCTGTGTGTACATTAATGAGGAAAAAAATGAACTTAAATGATTTTAGCAAATGGCTGCAATATAACAAAGAGTGAAAAATTTCAGGGGGTCTGAATACTTTCCGTCCCCACTGTATAGTCACCCAATAGTGTTGGTAACTAGGCAAGCATAAAATAGATTAACAATAGTAATAACACAATTTAGCACATAAAGTGATTAACAGTAAGGAAAAGGCATTAAATGACATTAGGCATCCAGATCAGAATAAACAGTAGCAAGGACACCTCAAGTGCAGCAGTGAGCAGTAGTAAAGCTTAATTCAGTACTGAAACTATGCTTTAAGAGCACATTGATGGCTGCGATGTTAGTCCTAGATAAAGATTTCATATGCACTATCCATAAGAAAAGGAGGATCTTAGCAGAGGGGCCTGGGGGAAAAAAGGGGGCTTGCAGAATAATTATATGGGAGGGGCAGTCCTTTGAGATATTCTTCTGCCGGCTATCATTAAGAATGTCCTTGCGCTTAACAGTCCTAGTTAAACTGCATGCAGTATAGGTACAGTATGGTATAGTCTTCCCACAGGTGCAAGATAGATGTGGTTCAGATGCGGTAAAGGTTCGGTATAATTTAATCTAGGTTTGGAATAAGTGCAGTATGAGTGAACAGCCCTCTCACAAGTCCCTGTGATTCTGCTGTGACCTCTTGGTATAGAAGGGGGGCCCCCCTCAGTCTCTCCCAGAAGGCCTCCAATCAGCAGTGGGAAGCAAAGGGTGAGTGAATGCTCCAATCTCCCTGCTACAGTGGACAGGTGCTGCGATGTGGGCAGTGCTGCACTGCCTTCTGGTTTCCTCACTCCCAGACTCAGGCTTGGATCTCTGCTGATATGGTCTCCAGCTGACAGGCAAATATCCAGACAGAGGTGCTGTTCCTCTGACTCTCTAAGGGCTAAGAGGAAGACTTTTCCTAGACAGTTAAACAAAAACCCTCTCTCCACTCCTACTGCACAGTGCATATTGAGATCTGTAATGTAACCATTATAATGTAGCCATTATATGGCTGCCATATCAAACTACAACTCCCAGCATTTACAGCGCTATGCATAGAAGTCTATGGGCTTGCTTGGATTTATCACTCCCCCTGCTGGCTGGAAGAGGATGGTGCAGCGCAACATTAATAGCACAGTAAAGAGAGAGAGGCAAACAAAGAGCAATGTCTCCTTCTTCATGTTGTAGCCCATTATCCATATCAAACTCTAGATCACTTGATCAACACACTTGTGTGCAAGAGTTTTTTTTTTTTTTTTGTTTGTTTGCTGCTATCAAAAATGTGTTGGGGACTCCAGCTGCAGAGTGTGAGACATTATCCATATCGAATTCTAGATCACCTGATCAACATGCTTGTGCGCAAGAGTATTTTTTTTGTTTGTTGTAGCCCAGTACCTGTCCACGTATGTAAAGTGTATTCTTTTTCAGGGTATTTTAATTTTTTAAGGGATGACAGTCACTTGATTTCTTTGGCAATATCATTCTCTGAATTCACCTTTTGTACCATCATAAGAGAAAGATTTCAGTCACATTTTTATTCTTATCTTTTCCATCTTCTAGACATAAACATGTACATTTTGACATATTAATCACAAAGCCTATTCTAAATTCTGCTTTATTCAAAAAGCTTAGATTAGTACACCCACAGATCTTGAACAGTGCCTGTCTCTTCAACAAATCCTAGCACCTACTTTTTTTTTTTGTAGTTTAACCCTTTCATGACTAAGCCTATTTTTGAAATTTGGTGTTTACAAGTTAAAATCCGTATTTTTTGCTAGAAAATTACTTAGAGTTCCCAAACATTATATATATTTTTTTAGCAGAGAATCTAGAGAATAAAATGGCGATTGTTGCAATATTTTTTATCACACGGTATTTGTGCAGCGGTGTTTTAAACGCAAATTTTTGGAAAAGGGACACTTTCATGAATTTTAAAAAATCCAAACAGTAAAGTTACCCCAATTTTTTTTTTAATGTGAAAGATGATGTTACGCCGAGTAAATAGATACCAAACATGTCACCCTTTATAATTGCATGCACTCGTGGAATGGCGACAAACTACGGTACCTATGAATTTCCATAGGCGACGCTTTAAAATTTTTTTATGGTTACCAGGTTTGAGCTACAGAGGAGGTCTAGGGCTAGAATTATTGCTCTCACTCTGACAATCGCGGCGATACCTCACATGTGTGGTTTGAACACTGTTTACATATGCGGGCGCGACTTCCGTATGCGTTTTCTTCGCTGTGCGAGCTCGCGGGGACAGGGGCACTTTAAAAAATGTTTTAATTTATTTATTTATTTATTTTATTTATTTTTTTAATTTATAAATTGTGTTTAAAAAATTTTTTTTTTTACTTTTATTGCTGTCACAAGGAATGTAAACATCCCTTGTGACAGTAATAGGTGGTGAAAGGTACTCTTTATGGAAGGTTGGGGGGTCTAAAAGACCCCCCCATCCCTCCTTTACACTTCAAAGTATTCAGATCGCCGAAAACGGCAATTCTGAATACTGTGTACTTTTTTAAATTCGGCGCCATTGGCAGCCGAGTAAACGGGAAGTGACGTCATGACGTCGCTTCCGCGTTTACAACAAGAAGGCTGGAACGAAGCCGCTCACAGCTTCGTTCCAGCCCGCCCCCAGCCGCCGAAGATTCCTGATTGGACACCGGGCCTCCCGATCGCACGGGAGGCCCGGTAACAGCAGCGGGAGGCGGCGGGAGGGGGGGGATGTCCCCTCCCGCTCCTCCGGTATAACAACCGAGCGGCTTTTAGCCGCATCGGTTGTTATACACGGGTAGCCGATCGCCCGCTGTAAACAACGGTACCGGGATGATGCCTGCAGCTGCGGGCATCATCCCGGTATAACCCCGGAAAACCAAGTACGCATATCTGCGTACTGTGGGCGGGAAGGGGAATTATACCTGCCCCTCTAACAACTTTCCTGTGACAGAGGTTATGCATCATCCTACTTTAGTCCATTCACAATATTCAGTGATGGGGGTGGCTGCATGTGTATCTGTGCTGTTACCATCCTGAATAGTTTTCCATGTCTAATCATCTCCCCCTTAGCTTTATATAGCTGTCTTCCCAGGATGATGTAAAATTATGGTGACTAATCTGTCATTGACCTTTCAGTTGTAAAATCTTCTAGCTATTTTGCAGCATTCGGTCTTAGTTTTTTTTGGATATAAAGTTAGAAGCTTTAGATGAATATTCTGTCAGAAACCATGAATCAGACTGAGACAGAAGTACAGTCAAATCACACTTGTTTAATAATAATAAAAAAAGGTAAATGGAGTAAACGTAGTCGAAACATAGCCAGAGTTCAGGAACCGGAATGGATAGTCAGACAAGCCAAAATGTCAGGGAGCCATAGATGAGCATAGTAGAACAGCAAGCATGATTTGGAGCCAGAAGGAATGTCAACCAAGCAAGTTTTTAACAGGAACACAGGAGAGCGTCTCTAGAGATGTGACCAAGGCGAAGGCAGAGATCATCTGGACTGGACGGCTTAAGTAGGCACGACTGATGAGCAGGAAATCATCAACAGGTGAGTCACTGAGGAGAGAAAGGAGCTGGCAATTACCTGACAGCTGAGCGGCCAGCTTTGAGAAGGAAGGGCTGAGCCCAGCCCTGACATATTCCTACTAAATCCTTTATCAGATAGTCCTCTTTCTTTAAAAGCAATTGAAATCCCAGCATTTCCTGCATTCTTCCAAAGAACAGTCTTGAGATTTCTTTTTGTGGTTTTATTGAGAACGATGAACTGGGATAGGGAGAGGGTGCATGGAATATTCCAAAAACTGTAGAACAGAACAACTTGAGGACTCATCAATTTATGGCTGCACTTCAGACTGCTGGCTGCACTGCAAACACCGATAGATCCACAGGATCTCTATGCTGACTCTACTCCTTTCAGAGTTTAAAAGCCACACACAGTCACTAACTCCTCTGCAGTAGGGTTGCTTACTCATTTATTTACAGGATCATTGGCTGCCTCCTGCCAATATTCACGAGGCCTAGTGAGCAAGATGTAGACTCCACCATAGGACAGCTGGACTCTTTCCCACCAACTTCCCCCTGACTCTCTTCACTGAACCTCTCCAGACTCCAGTTGATCCTTGGTTTTCAGCTTGTGAATAGGCCTCCCAGCTAAACCTAGCTAGGACCTTGGTGTCTTCCTCACAGATCCT
This sequence comes from Aquarana catesbeiana, assembly GCF_042186555.1. Classification (NCBI taxonomy): domain Eukaryota; kingdom Metazoa; phylum Chordata; class Amphibia; order Anura; family Ranidae; genus Aquarana; species Aquarana catesbeiana. The sequence continues at coordinate 95,360,753 of NC_133336.1, read as the reverse complement.
TCCACAGAGCTGCCTCAGGGGCAGAGCCCTCTGAACAGGGGTCTCCTCAAGTAGGACTGAACACAGGAACTCTGAACCTGCTGCTCAGGCCTCAGACTATTTATGAGCTCTTCTTCCAATTTTTGGGCACTCCTCAGGGATTGAATGGAGTTCCATAAATATTCAGGCAGCATGCCCTGTTCTTTCTCCCATTATGATTCTAGAATTCTCTAGAAGACAGGGGGGAAGTAACAGAGCAGCAGCCTATAAGACACTGAGCAGACCTAAACAATCAACCTCTGCTCCACTGATTACAAAGGAGCTAAACTAAATTTACCTAACAGCCTGCTCTATGCTAGGAGGGTGCTACACACATAAACAATAGCTGCCATGTGTTTTAACTGAAACATGCACCACTCACAGATTCTACTGTAACAATTCTGACCTTTAAGGTAGGTCTGCAATACCAATTGCCACTCCAGACAGGGATTAAACAGAATTTAAGATGTAGTAGTGCTTTTCAAGACAGGGATTCTTTAAAGAGGAACTTCAGTAAAACAACTGCAGGGCAACAATTTCAGGACAGTGAAGTTCCTCTTTATGGAACATTTAGAGATAAAGCATAATCATTTTTATATATTGTTTATAGAAAAAAAAAACAGAACCCCCCAGAAAAAAAGTCAAATATTTACAGAAAAGGGTAATACAAAAGTAGAACTTAAGTACTTAACAAGGTGTCTGTGGTCCCGACAGATTCCAATCAATGTAGCATAAGTCTGGTTCTGATAGAGTCACTGGTCCTCAGAATGGCTCCCTGCTTGTGTGTTTCATTTCGATGGAAAACTCAGCTGTCAAGCTACAGATTCAGCCGTCTTTTCTAATCCTCGAGGAGGGCATTTACAGAAGTGAAACAGTCACTCAAAGGATCTGAGAGGTGTGGGTTAGGAGGGTTTTTTTTTATGTTATTCCAGCAGGCTCCCCACCTGGCCAGATTTCTAATTGCATCCATATTTTTATGTGACCACATGTTACATTCTGATAATCTATATATTTTTATACAGCATGTAATTACCATTTGTCAGAAACCATAAATCAGACTGAGACAGAAGTACAGTTAAATCACGCTTGTTTAATAATAATAAAAAAAGGTAAACAGAGTAAACATAGTCAAAACATAGCCAGAGTTCAGGAACCGGAATGGATAGTCAGACAAGCCAAAACGTCAGGGAGCCAGAAGGAATGTCAGCCAAGTAAGTCTTTAACAGGAACACAGGAGAGTGTCTCTAGAGATGTGACCATGGTGAAGGCAATGATCATCTGGACTGGACGGCTTAAGAAGGCAGGACTGACGAGCACGATATTATCAACAGGTGACTCACTATGGAGAGATAGGAGCTGGCAATTAGCCGACAGCTGAGCGGCCAGCTTTGAGAAGGAAGGGCTGAGCCTAGCCTTGACACCATTTGAAAAAAGAAAAACATGATAGGTATTTGGTGCCAGTTCTCCTTAGGGGATGAAATGTGTCCAATCTGCCTCCTGCACCTTGTAATAGAGGTATTTAACCTTAAACTTATTTGAATCCTTAGCCGGATGCCAAGTGCTGGCATTCTGTAGAGCAGTTGTAACCAGATTTGTGTGGATCTGCAAAGAGAACATCAGACTCAAAACAAAATGAAAATAAACGTGACTTAACCACTTGCCGACCGCGCTATAGCCGAATGACGGCTACAGCGCAGCTCGATAACTCTGGTAGGGCGTACATTAATGTCCTCCCAGAATCCCGCTCCTGCGTGCCCCCTTGGGTGCGCACCCGGGAATCTCCATGACCTGGACCCGGCTCATCACGGATCACGGTAAATGGCTGCTGATAGCGGCCGTTTAACCACGTGATCGCTCTGTCAAATGATGGAGCGATCACTTGTAAACAAACCGGCGTCACGTCTGGTTCCTCTCTCCCCTCTCTGTACAGATTAGTACAGTGTGAGTGGAGAGGGGAAAGACTGGTGGCAGCAGTGCTGTGGGCTGGATCTGTAGTGCCCACAGTGCTGATATGTGCCCATTCCGGCACTCATCCATCCATCCATGCTCAGCCATCCATACTCAGCATACTCATCCATCCATTAATGCTCAGCCATCCATGCTCAGCATACTCATGCATCCATGCTCAGCCATCCATACTCAGCAACACCCATCCATGCTCAGCATACTCATCCATCCATCCATGCTCAGCCATCCATACTCAGCATACTCATCCATCCATCTATAGCATACTCATCCCTCCATCCATGCTCAGCATACTCATCCATCCATGCTCAGCCATCCATACTCAGCAACACCCATCCATCCATCCATGCTCAGCATACTCTTCCATCCATCCATGCTCAGCCATCCATACTCAGCATACTCATCCATCCATCCATAGCATACTCATCCCTCCATCCATGCTCAGCATACTCATCCATCCATACTCAGCATACTCATCCATCCATCCATGCTCAGCCATCCATCCATCCATCCTCAGCAATACTCATCCATCCATCCATGCTCAGCCATCCCATCCACCCCCATCCATACCCATCCATAATCAGCCATACTCAGCCATACCCAGCAATACTCCGCCATCCCCATCCACAGCTCATCCATCCGCATTCATGCTCATCCACGCCACATCAGTTCTCATCCATGCCACATAATCGGTAATAGGTAGTCAAATTAGATTTGAAACTTATGCCCCTAGAACACCAGACAATGCTCCCTGCATACTCAGCCATACCCAGCCGTACTCAGCCATACCCAGCCGTACTCAGTCATACCCAGCCGTACTCAGCCATACCCAGCAATACTCAGCCATACCCAGCAATACTCAGCCGTACCCAGCAATACTCATCTGTACTCAGTGCCGGGACAAGGTCATTCGGTGCCCAGGGCGAAGAGGGCAAACTGCGCCCCCCCCACCCCCATGTTTCTCATGTGTGCTGCTTTTTACTGCAGATCGATTTGTTCTTTTTCCTGAGAAAAAAAGAAAAAAAAAGCGATCATTCCCTGTGTAAAGAGCCCTGTATTGATTATCAGCACAGGACTCAGGGCAACATGTCACCGTCACCTGCTGCCAGATGCCACGTGTCATTCGCCATTGTCACCTGCTGCCAGACGCCACGTGTCACTGCCACAATCACCTGCTGCCTGATGCCCCATGCCACCATCACCTGCTGCCACATGTCACTTGCCACCGTCACCTGCTGTCAGATGCCACGTGTCACTTGCCACTGTCACCTCCTGCCAGATGCCACATGTCACTTGCCACCATCACCTGCTGCCAGATGCCACGTGTCACTTGCCACGGTCACCTGCTGCCAGATGCCACATGTCACCGTCACCTGCTGCCAGATGCCATGTGTCACTTGCCATGGTCACCTGCTGCCAGATGCCTCATGTCACTTGCCACTTGCCACGGTCACCTGCTGCCAGATGCTACATGTCACTTGCCAGGTGTCACTTGCCATTGTCACCTGCTGCCAGATGCCACATGTCACTTGCCTCGTCACCTGCTGCCATGTGTCACTTGCCACGGTCACCTGCTGCCAGATGCCACATGTCACTTGCCACCATCACCTGCTGCCAGATGCCACGTGTCACTTACCACGGTCACCTGCTGCCAGATGCCACATGTCACTTGCCTTGTCACCTGCTGCCATGTGTCACTTGCCACAGTCACCTGCTGCCAGATGCCTCATGTCACTTGCCATGGTCACCTGCTGCCAGATGCCACATGTCACTTGCCTCGTCACCTGCTGCCATGTGTCACTTGCCATTGTCACCTGCTGCCAGATGCCACATTTCACTTGCCACCATCACCTGCTGCCACATGTCACTTGCCACCGTCACCTTCTGTCAGATGTCACTTGCCACCGTCACCTGCTGTCAGATGTCACTTGCCACCGTCACCTGTTGCCACATGTCACTTGCCACCATCACCTGCTGCCAGATGCGACGTGTCACTTACCACAGTCACCTGCTGCCAGATGCCACATGTCACTTGCCACCATCACCTGCTGCCAGATGCCACGTGTCACTTGCCATGGTCACCTGCTGCCAGATGCCACGTGTCACCTGCTGCCAGATGCCACTTGCCATCCATAGCCTGGCTCTCTCTCCCTCCCCTTTAGTTGGGCATGTTGGGGGCTGCAGTTTCCCTCTTAGGATTGCAATGGGCCAGTCCTCAGAACTACATTTCCCATGATCCTCCTTTTGTGCTCCTTTTTTTGTTTTTTCTTCTGCCCAATAGGAAGGAGAGGGCGCCGCTGCCCGCTCCTGAGTACAGCAGTATGATAGGGGGAGAAAGAAGATCCGGCAGGTGCTCTCTCCATACAGAGACACAGTCGCTCTGCCTGCTGCTGACCGAAGGAAGGAGGGGGAATTGGAAGAAAACAGAGCCCTCTCCTGTCTCCTCCTCGGGACCCGCAAGGGTCCGTGGCAACTGGGCTTCGAATCGGCACCCCTCTGCCTTTGTTCGTGACACCCGCCTAGGATGATGGATCGACCCTGGTTACAACTATTAACGGTGCCAGCGGCTAGTGTGTACAGTCGCACACAGTTGTGAAGCACACTGCCGCACTTCACCTGCGCCCCCCTCCCTTCAGAAAATTGTATCGCCCAAAGCATCCGCCCCTTCCGCCCCTGGCTTGTACCGGCCCTGTCTGTACTTAGCCATACTCAGCCGTACCCAGCCATACTCAGCCGTACCCAGCCATACTCAGCCGTACCCAGCCATACTCAGCCATACTCAGCCGTACCCAGCCATACTCAGCCATACCCAGCTGTACCCAGCCATCCCATCCATACCCAGCCATACTAACCCATACCCAGCCGTACTCAGTTGTACCCAGCCATACTCAGCTGTACTCAGCCGTACTTAGCCATACTCATTCATGCTCAGTCATCCCATCCATACTCAGCCATCCCCATCCACGGCTCATCCATCCCCATTCATGCTCATCCACGCCACATCAGTTCTCATCCATGCCACATCCATTCTACTACAGTGCCTCACAAAAGTGTTATAGGTAGTCAAATTAGATTTGAAACGTATGCCCCTAGAACACCTGATGGTGCTCCCTGCATGGTGGGCCTCTCTATATGGCCAGGCTGTGGAAAAGTCTCACACAAGGTATTGCCGTAGGAGAATCTATTTTGGGGTGTAATTTTTGGTATGTACATGCTATGTGTTAGAAATATTGTGTAAATGGACATTGTGTAAAAAAAAATGCGTTTTCATTTTCTTTACACATTTTACAAAAACTTGTAGAAAAAAATGACATGTTCAAATGACTCATTATGCCTCATAGATTATACATTGGGTTGTTTTCTTTCCAAAATGGGGTCATTTTTGGGATGTTTCCATTGTCCTGGTACTTCGGGGCCTTCAAAAGTGCAAGAGGTAGTCAAGAAATTACAGTCAGGTCCATAAATATTGGGACATCAACACAATTCTAATCTTTTTGGCTCTATACACCAGCACAATGGGTTTGAAATGAAACTAACAAGATTTGCTTTAACTGCAGACTTTCACCTTTCATTTGAGGGTATTTACATCCAAATCAGGTGAACGGTGTAGGAATTACAACAGTTTGTATATGTGCCTCTTTAAGGGGCCAAAAGTAATGGGACAGATTAACAATCATCCATCAACCTTTCACTTTTTAATACTTGGTTGCAAATCCTTTGCAGTCAATTACAGCCTGAAGTCTGGAACGCATAGACATCACCAGACGCTGGGTTTCATCCCTGGTGATGCTCTGCCAGGCCTCTACTGCAACTATCTTCATTTCCTGCTTGTTCTTGGGGCATTTTCCCTTCAGTTTTGTCTTCAGCAAGTGAAATGCATGCTCAATCGGATTCAGGTCAGGTGATTGACTTGGCCATTGCATAACATTCCACTTATTTCCCTTAAAAAACTCTTTGGTTGCTTTCGCAGTATGCTTCGGGTCATTGTCCATCTGCACTGTGAAGCTCCGTCCAATGAGTTCTGAAGCATTTTGCTGAATATGAGCAGATAATTTTGCCTGAAACACTTCAAAATTCATCCTGCTGCATTTATCAGCAGTCACATCATCAATAAATACAAGAGAAATGATTCCATTGGCAGCCATACATGCCCACACCATGACACTACCACCACCATGCTTCACTGATGAGGTGGTATGCTTTGGATCATGAGTAGTTCCTTTCCTTCTCCATACTCTTCTCTTCCCATCACTCTGGTACAAGTTGATATTGGTCTCATCTGTCCATAGGATGTTGTTCTAGAACTGTGAAGGCTTTTTTAGATGTTATTTGGCAAACTCTAATCTGGCCTTCCTGTTTTTGAGGCTCACCAATGGTTTACATCTTGTGGTGAACCCTCTGTATTCACTCTGGTGAAGTCTTCTCTTGATTGTTGACTTTGACACACATACACCTACCTCCTGGAGAGTGTTCTTGATCTGGCCAACTGTTGTGAAGGGTGTTTTCTTCACCAGGGAAAGAATTCTTCGGTCATCCACCACAGTTGTTTTCTGTGGTCTTCCAGGTCTTTTGGTGTTGCTGAGCTCACTGATGCATTCTTTCTTTTTAAGGATGTTCCAAACAGTTGATTTGGCCACACCTAATGTTTTTGCTATCTCTCTGATGGGTTTGTTTTGTTTTTTCAGCCTAATAATGGCTTGCTTCACTGATAGTGACAGCTCTTTGGATCTCATATTGAGAGTTGACAGCAACAGATTCCAAATGCAAATAGCACACTTGAAATGAACTCTGGACCTTTTATCTGCTCCTTGTAAATGGGATAATGAGGGAATAACACACACACCTGACCATGGAACAGCTGAGCTGGCAATTGTCCCATTACTTTTGGTCCCTTAAAAAGTGGGAGGCACATATACAAACGGTTGTAATTCCGACACCGTTCACCTGATTTGGATGTAGATACCCTCAAATTAAAGCTGAAAGTCTGCAGTTAAAGCACATCTTTTAATTTCAAACCCATTGTGGTGGTGTATAGAGCCAAAAAGATTAGAATTGTGTCAATGTCCCAATATTTATGGACCTGACTGTATATGTGTAATTTATGCTCCAAGAATGCCTGATGGTGCTCCCTGCATGTTGGGCCTCTGTATGTGGCCATGCTGTGTAAAAGTCTCACACATCGCCATACTCAGGAGGAGTAGTAGAATGTGTTTTGGGGTGTAATTTGTGCTATACATATGCTGTGTGTGAGAAATAACCTGCTAATATAACAATTTTGTAAAAAAAAAAAAGAAAAAAAAAAATCTTAATTTTGCAAAGAATTGTGGGAAAAAAATACAACTTCAAATAACTCACCATGCCTCTTACTAAATACCTTGCAATGTCTACTTTCCAAAAAGGGGGCATTTGGGGGGTATTTGTACTTTCCTGGCTTGTTAGGGTCTCAAGAAATGAGATAGGCCATCAGTGCATCAGGTGTGATCAATTTTCAGAGATCGGCACCATAGCTTGTGGACTCTAACTTTCATAAAGACCAAATAATATACACCGATTTGGGTTATTTTTACCAAAGATATGTAGCAGTATAAATTTTGGCCAAAATATATGAAGAAAAATTACTAATTTGCAAAATTGTATAACAGAAACTAAGAAAAATGCATTTTTTTTTACAGAATTTTCGGTCTTTTTTTCTTTTATAGCGTAAAAAATAAAAAACCCAGCAGTGATTAAATACCACCAAAAGAAAGCTCTATTTGTGTGAAAAAAGGACAAAAATTTCATATAGGTACAGTGTTGCATGACTGAGTAATTGTCATTCAAAATATGAGAGCACCGTAAGCTGAAAACTGGTCTGGTTATGAAGGGGGTTTAAGTGCCCAGTAAGTGGTTAAACAGCACAAGTGGCAAGAAGTATAAGCACAGCAATCTAAAACATCCACATACATTGTAATATACAAAAACCCAGAGAACCTCTATAAAAGTGAATCTAACCAGTAGAAATTAACCCAACTAAGGCAACCATGGCCAAACTTACTAACCTATGTACAAACGGCTGGATCAATGGGGCAGAGCAGGATCATGCTGTGGAAAAATGAATAGCAGGTCAGGGAAAAGGTTAGAATGGGGAGAAGGTACACAGAATTTGAAACAAGCAGACAGGATCAGGACCAGGGTCAAGGTTACAAGTCACAGGAACAAAGCACATGGGCACACAGGCAAAACACTGAGGAACTGTCAAATTCTAGAATAGCCTTCCAACAGCAAGCATCAGGTGCAGGCTACCTGTTGTCTGCTGGGTGACACTTGCTTATGGACACCAGAACTATACCCTTCAGGTCTAAGGAACACAGCGCCACCAACAGGTACTCTGGTTCCTGATAATCCTCTTCTACATTCAACTGAATGCTCATTGTAATGTAATGTAATCATGTCAGGATTTATGAATTATGGTTTGTTTATTCTCTTTGACTGTGTTCATTACAGACTGTGGAGATGCATTCCATTAATGTTCTTGTGTTTATAGCTGTGGTCTGGGGAGAAGTTAGAGGAGAGCATATTTTAAAGAAATCATCATACCTACAGGGGCAGAAACGAGTGATTTAAATCTAAACAATTTATGGCAGACTTACAATGGTTAGAGAATTAGGGATAACACTATGCGCAACTCAACTTTCCCCTTCTCCCCGCTCAGTTTGGGGTTACTCAGACCTTTATTATCTTTACAGGGAAGTTCAAGGCTAGACCTGTGCACTTAGTAACAGACCTGGTTTGATATGCCCTTCTCTTCTTCTGTATTACGGTCCAGGTACGAATACTTTTGATAAGGGGTGTGATTGTTACTAATCTCTTCCAATATAGAGCATTTCAGAATGAGGATGGGAAGCAGCATTTGCCATGAGAGAGTGAAAAAGTATTTTGAAGTGTAAGTCCACAAAAAAAAAAGACATCCCTTCTGGGTGATTAAGGTATATTGCAAGGATTTTAACAAACTTTGTTGCAGATACCTTCCTTTTCCTGTTCTGAAGAAATAGCTTGTTTCATCATATCCCTTTCAGATTGATTTCTGAATGGGTGGGTCTGCTTGCATTACAACCACCAGGCGCACTCTTGTCAAATCAGGAAATCTGCAGAGTTTGCATCCCTTATCAGTCTTTCTCAAGCTTTTCAACACGGAACAACCCTTGAAATAACTTTCCAGGCTTTCCAGTCTCAGGGAACCTGAGCTTCCTGATGATGGCCCATTGATTGGCTGAAACGTGTCGAGGCTTGATCGTTTTTTTCACTTGTTTTATTTTTAATGGACACTATAGAAATGCAGACCTAGGAAATCTGCTTGTTTGGTGGTTTTAATAATTAGCACTTTGGAAAGTTTCATGTAAACATATTAATTGCAATTGCACCTTAGATTGTTTTAGTATGTATCACAATTTCGTTTAGTGTTTTGTCCTTTATCTCAACAGATATACTTTTTGCACCAGGAATCACTTACTTTGTTTGGTTTTAGCTTTAATGTAAAATGACAGTGTACAAGTCATTTTTGGTTTGGTTTATTTTACATAATTGATACACTTTGGTAATACTTATTAATACACGGTGTAATATCGTCTTAGCCTTTAGGATTTTCCAAAGGAAGCACCCTATGTATTTTTATACCACTATGTGTTAGCAGTAGAACAGCGCCATATTTACTTTGTTTTCTTATTATGTATCATTGCTCCACCTGGTGGTAGTAATTGGTAGAGGCAGCAGTTCTAACCTCCTTCAAATCTTCTTTAACACCTTTTCCGTTACGTGGAGATTTTTTCTTTTTCAGTCTGCTTTCATTATAACTACCACCATTTCCTCGTCAAATCAGGAAATCTGCAGAGTTTGTATCCCTCATCAGTCTTTCTCAACCTTTTCAACATAAAAGAACCCTTGAAATAACTTTCCAGGCTTTCCAGTCTCAGGGAACCCATGCTAATAATGACTATATATACAGCTCATGATACCTTAGTGTGTTGATCATTAGGAAGAGTGCTCTTTACATTTGTGATTACTGGTGTCCGTGGTAACTTATTTGAGATGCAGAAATTGCTCAAGGAATTCCTAGCAACCCAGAGGAACCCTGGTTGAGAAAGGCTGCCTTAGGTAGACAATTCTTCTTTTTTTATATGTAAAATGTTACTTGTATCTTAGTGCAGACTGAAAAAAAAAGTCAGTCAATCACAGAAGCAGGAAATGACATTTCTGGGGGCTTTCCCTACACCAGTAGTGTACAGAACACCACTGGGCTGCCATATTACATTTCATTTTTTGACAGTTAAATTACATTTAAATTAGAAGTTTTTTTTAAATAACATTAAATTACAAATTAGATGGTGTAGCAATTTAACATTTTTAATGGAAAACGGAAAATTTGCTATCAAATACTCACCGTAATTTTGCATTCCTGAAGGACTCCATGGCAGCATACATTTGGGTAGCCCTGCCCTCGCTCCTGCCCCATAGGACCCCACTACCATAAATTTTCAGGCTGAGCCAGAGGCCGCGTTCCATAACTAGCCTACTTATGACTCTGGGAGGGAACTCCTGCTGCCAATGGAGTCCACCAGGAAAGGAAAATTACGGTAAGTATTTGATAAATAAATTTTCAATTTTTCTATGGCAGCATATGCTTGGGAACTAACTAGTCCAAAAAACAAGGGTGGGATGTTGGAAAAGTAGGGGGTGACGGGAGGGCCCGTGGAACTCAGAATACATCTTATGTCTAAGTCACCCTGTGCCATCCTGGCACAGGGTGAGTGAGAAAATATATCTTGGACTACTTAAAATGGGACAGTAATATTTATCCACAATATCTCCCAGGATGTATGTAGAGACTATTATTGGTTTGGTTGATTCTGAACTCAACCTGTTAATTGAGTGAGCTGATCACATTAGCCTCCAGGACTGGCTAGGAGACAAACTGTTGATGACTAGGCTGAGGAGGGGGGAGATTGATGTTTGTATTGTTAATTGTAATTAGCTCCAGCTATTGTGTTTATACTACTGTGTGAAGCTCGGTGCCCACAAGTCTGTCATCTGGTCTGGGTAAATTTTGTAGTAAATTAGCTCATGTTAATTAGGTTAGCTTTGGGTCAGCCTGCTGTATAAATGTGTGTGAGATCTCAAATAAAACAGTTCATGTTAGCAACAAGCAAGTGTCGCCTTGTTTTGTGCTCAGAGAGGTTGGGATATCTGTATACAGACTGGGAGGAAGTGGTATATGACGGAAGCACACAAGCGGAGTGTGGGACGTTCCGTGACATTGGTGGCAAGCAGCGGGAAAGCTTCCTGCAGTCTGGCACATCCAAACCTCCAACTGGATCCAAGATCAGCATAGCAGACTTCAGTCACCCCAGCGGAAATATGGACCTGGCATCAGAGTTCCCGGGGCTGCTGCGGATCATCCTTTCAACATACACCAGGACTGTGTCTAAGGATGAATACCTGGAGCTCAGGCAGCAGATTTGGGTGGGGCTCTGGATCGGAGCCCTCCAGCTCGCTGGTATAAAACAGGGCAAGTGCTTTCCAACCCAAGAGCAACGGGCCAGTGACCAACGGGCATTGCGGATGGCATTCCTGGGAGAGCGGCCCCAGGAGCAATGGGTGACTGAGTTGGACAGGCTGGTCTAGCAGGAGATAGAGCTGGACAATCGTTATCGGGCTCTGCAATGGCACGCAGAGGAGGGATATTTAGGGGAGACAACAGAATGCTCTCCGGAGGGATATGACTTTGGCGGCCCTGGATTGCTGTGGGAGAGCCTTACAGATCATTTTATGTTTGGCGATGAAGGGGAACCTGACCTTGAGGACCTGAGAGAATATAGAGAGTCTATGCTCGGTCTTGCAGGGGTCTCAGAGCTCAAACCTGATCTGGACCATTTGCTAAGGAAGGAACAGCATCTGGAAAGGGCATACAGGAAACTGCTAGAACAAGTTCAGCAGCATGCCAGAGAATCGGCAGTGGAAAATCCGGAGATTGCCGTCCCCAAACCTGAAGTGCTGACAACAGGGCAGAGCTCTGCTAACCTCTGCCCAGAAATGATAGCATCTCCTGGGTTCCATGGACAGGAGATGGTGAACCTCTATCCCCAGACATCAGTTGCAGAGACATGGGATTTGATAGACTTTTCTGCTGAGGAAGAACAACCTGATGAGCCTCCAGCAGAAGAGCTGCTATCAGGGCCAAAGTTCACTGTGCTCTGCCCAGCACCAACAGTGGCTTCGGCCTTCTTGAGAGAAGAGGTAGTCGGCCTTTCTCCCACAACACTGACAGGGACATGTGATTTTCTGCCAGCAGCATCTATGGAGTTAAAACAAACTTCTCCAGCTGAAGATCTGGTAACTGAACAGAGGGTCCAAGACCTCTGTCCCACACTTTTACCAATTCCAGAGCCTGGGGATTTAATAGACGTTTCTGTAGAGGAGGAACCACCTAGCAAACCCCCAGCAGAAGTGCTGGCAACCGGGCAGAGGGTCAAAGACCTCTGCCCCACACCTGTGGCAGTTTCGGAGGCTCAGGGTGAGAAGGTGGCAATCACTTACCAGCAGCAGATACAGGGGGAGAAGGGAGAGGAGGTGTGTGTTGTCCCTCCCCAACAGTTGGCCAGGGTGGAGGAAGCGGCCTTCCCTCCCCAGCAAAGATCAGTGCACCTGGGAGACAGTACCATAGACATGTCGTCCAAGCAACCAGATGAGGAAATGGAAAAGGAAGCAGCCACCTGTATACCCCAGGGATGCTAGGCAGTGGGCCCAGATCCCTAACAGCATGACAGAGTGAGCCCAGTCACCCTGTCTTCTCTCCAGCGGCAGAAAAGACTCCAGGGAGAAGGGCCAGTCCAGGCCTCTCCCCAGCAGCAGATATGTTCTCTGAGAGAGGCAGAGGTTGGCTGGGTGAGTAATGCTTTGTTTGAAACAATTTATTTGGGGTACTGTGTGGGTACAGGCATTAGAGGACTGGAGCTACTTACTAACTTCGGAGTCAACCCGTCTGGGGTCTCCTCCTGTGTTAGTCTTCTGCCGAAAGGGGAGAGATGTGATGGGAGGGCCCGTGGAACTCAGAATACATCTTATGTCTAAGTCACCCTGTGCCATCCTGGCACAGGGTGAGTGAGAAAATATATCTTGGACTACTTAAAATGGGACAGTAATATTTGTCCACAATATCTCCCAGGATGTATGTAGAGACTATTATTGGTTTGGTTGATTCTGAACTCAACCTGTTAATTGAGTGAGCTGATCACATTAGCCTCCAGGACTGGCTAGGAGACGAACTGTTGATGACTAGGCTGATGAGGGGGGGGGGAGATTGTTGTTTGTATTGTTAAGTGTAATTAGCTCCAGCTATTGTGTTTATACTACTACTGTGTGAAGCTCGGTGCCCACAAGTCTGTCATCTGGTCTGGGTAAATTTTGTAGTAAGTTAGCTCATGTTAATTAGGATAGCTTTGGGTCAGCCTGCTGTATAAATGTGTGTGAGATCTCAAATAAAACAGTTCATGTTAGCAACAAGCAAGTGTCGCCTTGTTTTGTGCTCAGAGAGGTTGGGATATCTGTATACAGACTGGGAGGAAGTGGTATATGACGGAAGCACTCAAGCGGAGTGTGGGACGTTCTGCGACATAGGGTTTCAGTCATAGCCAACAGAAACCCTATGGATAGATATTACCAGCATAAGGAAGTTAGCTACACCCCACAATGAGCCAGAACAGCTTTAATGGAAGACATGTCATTCTCCTACAACTATTCCTGGTGCCTTTTCACAGGGAGCCCAAAAGCCTACAAATTCCTGGATGAGTGTGTGGTGACTGCTTTCATAGGAATCAAGCCCTAAGATTTATAAGCCTAATGGCTAGCTGGCAAAAATTCTGGAGACATCTGCGCCCCACTGATTCTGCTAGAGAGAGTGACAAATATGTCCTAAAACTCTGAGCAAAGCTGTAGCTTGAGCGCATGCTTGAAGTATCCCAATATCCATGGCATGGAACCAGGTATTCTTGGTAGTCCTGCATATGGGAGGAACAAATCCTTTGTTCTCATAGAATGCCAAAGCCACCTCAGATTGCCACCCAGTATGGATATAAACACTACCCGTACTGGGCAGAAAGCCACAAGGATTCCTCTCAGCACAAGGCCCAGATCCTGGCAAACCTCCTGACTGAGGAAAAACGAACCCATAGAAAGGCTGCCTTTATGGCAGACTTTACTCAAAACTGGACTGAAAGAGATTCCATCCGAAGCAGCAAGCTGTCAAGGGGCCTTAAAGGCCCTGATTCTGGCCACGCTTCCTGCTCAGGATGTAGCCCTAGAGAGATTGATATTGTGGCTCAATCCTTACGCCAACTGGACTCGAGGGGATCCCACCTGGAGCTGTAAGTCACCAAAGGATCCTTTCTAGCTTAAAGCTTTGATCTTGGCAAACTTCCTGGCTGAAGAGATAGCCCTTAGAGTGAATGTCTTTATAGCTCAGTCTTTATCCACAGTGGACTGCAAAAAGATCTCATCTGGAGCTGGCAAGGAAGTCCAGAGCAAGTAGTAAACCCTACCTAGAAAGTCTTGGCTGTCCTTCGAGTCTCAGATGCACTCCCCCCATCAAAGTATTGGATGAGTAAGAGATAGTCTACCCATAAGACATTGGATATGACAGGGACTGCACTGCAGAGATCTGCCCTCTAAGAGAGCTTTAGGATCAGTTCAGAATGCACCTGACCAGAGGACTGAAGCAAAGAAAACAAAGCAGTCTAAACTAAACAAGCTCTATTTAAATCCTTTTGTAGGATTTATAGATATTAAGTAGAGAAACAACAGCCAAACCTGATAAGTCTCTTCCTGCCAGGATGAGAAACTGGAAGAGATGAACAAGGGTGGAATATTTCTCTGTACAACAGAAGATCTCACCCGAGAGAAAGGACTTCAATCCGATACCACGGTATCAAAGGCAGGAACCAAGGCCTGTTTGGCCAATAGGGAATTACTGCAAAAATTGCCACGGTTTTTAGCAATAAACCTCCCAAAAAAACTGTATGTAGATCAAACTGGAAGCATATGGCTTGTGAGACCTTTCCTGATCTGACACAGGATCCTCACCCAGGGCTTGGCCCAGGCCCCTAGGGAAAAGCTTTCCAGCTTGAAACAGTAAGGAGATGTTACCAGATCTAACTCTGAAATCTTGTCCAGAGATAAAATCCACTTGGCAGGACCTAGATGTAGGAACCACATAATGCCCAATTGGGCCACAGAATATGGATTCTTCCCAGAAATTCTATGTAGACTCAAAAGAGATAAGAGAGATTCTACTCCACCCAGATCACAGTCATCTCTACCTCCTCTCAGTGGACTGACCTTGCAGGTTCTGACCTGCCGAATGATGTAGGACACACTGTGATGTTGTTAAGCCTAACTGGAGACTAAAAAGGCGAAGGGAGCATGAAAGAGCTTGGCCAGAAAACCAGAATGTCCAAACTAACTTCCCAGCCTGGGTATTCTGCTGGCAAAACAACTACCCAATGGGAGGGGGGGCGGGGTTCCACTAGCAATAACTCAGCAGCCCAAAATATTTTTTTACTGTGCCAGCACCCAAGGCCTCATCTGTCTGTTTGTAAGACATGAATCGCTGGGCTTTTTGCAAGCTCAACATTGGAAAAAAAAACCCTTTTAGGACAGAAGTCCATTTCCATTGAGCACACCTCAATATAGGGATGGGAGAGACCATGGTCCTGATTATCAGGTATTGAGACACTGACAGGCAAAGAGAGGAAAGCCAGCATTACCCAGCATCCTGCCACCATTATGCTCTAGTGCAGTGGTCTTCAAACTGCAGCCCGGGGGCCAGATGCGGCTCTTTGCTTGCTTTTATCCCGCCCTTGGGACCATAATTCTCCCCCACTGACACCATTGAAGAGGCACAATTCTCCCACTAATACCAATGATGGGGCACAATTTCTCCAAATGACACCAACAACGAGACCCAATGACACCCAATGATGGGGCACTTTTCCTCCCTCTGAGACCAACATTCGGGTACAATGACACCCAATTATGGGGCACTGTTACTCCCAATAGACCAACAATGGGGCCCAATGATATCCAATGATGGGGAACAATTTCTCCCAATGGCACGAACAATCAGGCCCAATGATACCAATGATGGGGCACAATTTCTTCCAATGACACAAATAACAGGGTCCAATTACACCAATGATGGGGCACAACTCTTCCCAGTGACACCAACAATGGGATACAATTCCTCCCACTGACACCTATGATGAGGCACAATTACTCTCACTGGAACAAATGATGGGACGTTATTTTTTCCCCATTAATGTGGCAACCTTTTTAACTCCCAATGGCCACAGTTCAACCCTCCTAAAGTCTGAAGGACAGTAAACTGGCCCTTTGTTTAGAAATTTTGAAGGCCCCTGCTCTAGTGGCAAGAACTATGCATCCTGAACTGTGATGTATTAAGCTCTCAGATACACAAGGATTTGTGTAGGAGTCACATGACCCTTTTTGAAAGACTAGCCAGCCAATCTCTTTTAGAGTCCTGAGAACCCCCTCCCTATACTTGACAGGAATGCCCATCTAGAGGAGGAGTGAATCGACAACCCAACCGGCAGACATATGCTGCATGATGTCTTAATACATGTAGAAACAGAGGTATGTCAGAAGACAGCTCTGGGTGTTGGAAATAGGCATCCCTCTGAGTCCTCCTCTTAAAATCATATCTGCTGGAATTGGAATTGCCATCCCTAGAGATGGTAAGAACAGGGCCGTCTTTAAGACAGGGCAAAAGCGGCAGCTGCCCTGGGCCCCATCATTGTTGTGGAGCCCAAAGCAGCTGCCACATACTTGCCAACTATCCCAGTTTAAAATTCCCTTGTCCCTTGAAGTTTTAGTCCCGTGCTTTGTCCCAATATCTCAGTGTAAAGTTCTGTTACTAATGCTGCCCAGCTCGACCCTATTGCCATGTACAGATGACTCACCTGCAGACCCTGTGTTTATATGTAACTAACCTGCATTGATATGTAAATAGCTATGGCATTAATACGTAAATAGCCGCAGAGCGGCTGCATTGATATGTAAATAGAGGTAGCATTCATATGTATATTATGCCCCCCTGAGGTCATATCCACCATCACCTCTGCTGATTGCTGCCCACTGGAGAGGTAAAGGAGCATGCTTGAAATTTCTGCCTACAACTGTGGTCATTCAGCCTAACATCAGCCTGTTCTACAAAAGTAAGCAAATTGGAGGTGGAACCCTTTTTCAAAATAACATGGTGCCAGAGCACCGTAAATTTGGTGCATGTGAATACGCACATCTCAGCGAATGCGTGAGGGTGTCATTAACAATTAATGGCACTGCTATGTATCTGCTAAAGGGCAACACATTTCTGTGGTGTCAGGAAAGCGATTTTGCATGCGTTCCCGAAACACACAAATGTGAACGCAGGTTAAATGTCTCAGTTACATTGGTGGTCAGTGTAAATCTTCTCATTACATTGGGGCTTGGTGTACAATCCTTTCATTCATACTAGTGGCCAGTGTGAAGGTCCCCCTTACATTGGTGGTCAGTGTAAATCCCTCCTTACATTGGTGGTTACTGTGAATGTTTCTTGTACATTAGTGGTCAGTGTAAATCCCCATTACATTAGTGGCCAGTGTAGAAACTCCTCTTTATATTGGTAATCGGTAAAAAAAATCCAAACTTGCATTTGTGGTTGAATCCTCCCTTACATTGGTTGTCCATGTAGAAGCCCCATTTGAATTGGTGGTGAGTGTAAATCCCCCCCTTACATTGGTGGCCAGTGTAGAAATCCACCTTTGTTGGCTGTTAATGTAAATCCCCCATTACATTGGTGTTTAGTGTACATTTCCCTTTACATTGGTGGTAAGTGCATAATTGCCCGTACACTGGTGGTCATTGTAAATCCCCCTTCACATTGGTGGTCAGTGTAAATCCCCCCTAACATTGGAAGTCGGTGTAGAAGTGTCACCTTACATTGGGGGTCAGTATAAATCTCCTTGACAATGGTTGTCAGTGTAAATTCCCCCTTACTTGGAGGTCATTGTATATTACCTCTTACACTGGTGGTTGGTGTAAATGCTCCTATTACATTGGTGTCAGTGTAGAAATCCCTCTTTATATTGGCGGGTGGTGTAAAATCCCCCGTTACATGGTGGTCAGTGCAAATTCCCCCCTCACATTAGTGGTCAGTGTAGAATCCCCCACTATATACTTGCTAAAGATTCCCAGCTTTGCTCTTCATGATTCAGAATTTGCCACAGTGTACTGCCTCTTAACTAATCCCATCATTCTACCACTGCCACTGATCCCATCAACCCCCCAGCATTGCCACTGATCACACCCCTCCCCTCCCCCAGCATTGCCACTGATCCCAGGAGTCCTAGGATCCCTAGAAGTTTTCTGTCTATTGATGGGTGCCCTCACCTCCCCAGTCCACAGTGTGCAGGCAGTGAGGAGATGATGTGCTATAACCTTTAGCAACCAATCAGTGAGCAGTAATGATGTATACTAACTTCTTGCAACCAATCATTGAGCGGTAAGGATATGCAGTAACCTCTAGCAACCAGTGAACAGTAGTAATGTGCAGTAACCTCTAGCAACCAATTAGTGAGTGGTAAGGATGTCCAGTAACCTTTAGCAACCAATTAGTGAGCAGTATTGATGTACAGTAATCTCTAGCTACCAATCAACAAGCAGAAGTCATGTGCTGTAACTGCTATCAAATAACCAGTGAGTCATAATGTGTGCTGTAACTTCTAGCAGCCAGTCAGTAAGCTGTAATGATACACTGTAACCCAGTGGCGGTGCATCCATTAAGGGCGCACGGGCGCTCCCCCTCTATTAATAATGAATAGATTCATGCATTGCATGAATCTAACCATGGCCGCTGCTGCCACCCCCTATTCGGGCGTCCGGCCCCTTTTCAGATGCCGGACGCCTGAATTTCAGCGACGGGGGCGTTTTTTTAAAGCACCTGATTAGAGCCAAAGGATCTAATATGCTTCAAAAAAGGTGGACTGTGAGCGCAGAGCATTGCGCTCGCAGTCCACCCAGATGTGTTAGAAAAGCAATTTAATATTTGTAAATAGAATGACACTGGTGCCTTGGTGATGAGGTGTGATTGTATCTGGCCGCTGCTGTATATACTGTTCCCTTGCAAGGAGGAACAAATTGTGGTGGTTAATTTGAACTAAACAGCGCTTGCCCCACCCCACTTCTATCAAATAAAATCTTTTACGCTTAATCAATAAATTCACTGTCAGAAATAGCACTCATATCCAAGTGACAAACTATAAATTAATAACTCTATTGTTACATAAATAACTAATAATAGAGACTTGATTTGGATAAAAAATGACTTGTGATAATATGTGCAAATGCAGCAAAACAAAGTGCTTGGTGCTCTGTGCTCCAAAGGTGACTGTAATTCCACCACTGTGTGGTTCCACACTCACCAGATGGGTTGGACTCCTCTGCCATATGGCAAGAAGAGTCAACTGTGCTTTAGGTCTCTTAAGGGGGAACCTATCCCTTTGTGATTATCGCCGTACGCTTCCACTGTATGGGTTGGCTTCCTAGGGTGGCGCTCAGAATCCAGGATATGCAGGCATGTAATATACAAACGGAGGTCTCCTCATAGCATAAGATCCTTTAAAATTCTTTATTCAGCTTAGGCATCTTGTAATAAAAGCTCCTTTAAAAGTAGTAGACAATTAAGATAAAAATCTCTGGTAAGAAACGTCCCCATGCATCTATCAGTGTCTATTGAATAACGCTGTCTGCAGTCCAGCGTGTGTTCCAATGTCCGTGCCAGATGTGACCTATCGGGACTTCAGGCTTGATGCGTTTTGTCATCAGAGTGCGACATTATCAAAAGCAGGTCTTCCTATCAGAAGAAGAGTAACCAGGTACCCATAAGTGGCGCTCTTTACTGACTACGTGGTTGAGGACTCTTTCTCTTATCAATTCTTTCTAGACTCCAGGCCGGAACTGCAGGAGCAAACCCTTTGGAGTTAAACACTGACACTTGAATTGCAGTGTGCTTTTATTCAGCAGACATGTACGCTGAGGCAGGAGGTCAGACTAAACACAGCTCTTAGCTGTCAAATGAAGCTAGCCCTTAAAGGGGATTGTTTAGACTCTCACAATGCAGACAAGATTGTCCCACTTGTAGAATCATCTCCAGCTATTTGCCATCAAGATAAAGCCAGCACTTGAAGGGGGCAGTTTAAACTCTTGCAATGCAGACCAGATTGTCCCACTTGTCAGAATTATTCTTTAGGATAGAATATTCTTCATCCCAACTTCCATTGTATTGGAAGAGAGGCAAGTGTTAAGGTAGGCTCCCAGGCTGCAAATGCAGATAGATATACCCCAAGTCCAACACAAGGCTACCACCAGAAGATGTTACACCCCCCAAGGACACACTCAATTATCCTGATTGAGTATACCCCTGATGGACAGAGCACCCTCCAATGACAACTCCATGTATACAGATAAGCTGATGAAGGCAGCATCAACCAAACAACCGACTCATTATGCTGGAAAACCTCTTCTGCATAACTGCTTTAATTTGACATCCTGTGGTGCAGGTAGAAGTGTCCTGGTTGGGGTTTGAACTTGAGCAAGCCAGTACTGCAAGGTGCTGACCACTAAGACATTCTGCTGCTCTGTCCTTCTGTTCAATTTGCACCCCTTTTTAAGAACATCATAGTAAAAAAGGCAATGCACTCCTTTGGAAGTGCTAAAATACTTGCATTGCAAGTACCTCTGCCATTTTAGGCATCCTAGCAGCCTTACAAAAAGGAGGTACGAAAACCTGCTCAAAGATCTTTCTCATCCACATATTCCTTTTAGAAATGGTTTGAAGAGGGTTAAATTGGCCCGTTGGCTGGTCCTGCAAGGAAAAGCTTGACATTGTCAGAGTAGAGAATCATTTCACAGGGAGAGTTGTAACAGACTCCTTGATGCTGGGTTCATATCATCGCCGCATCCGTCTCACAGCAGGGGTCTGGTGCATCCTGGTTCACCGTTTCAGGTCCGATTTCAGCCCAAATTTTGGGCTGAATTCAGACCTGAAATGGACCAAAAGACGCAAAGTGTTTTTGTGCAAAATGCACCAGACCTGCTGCGGAGATATGTGAACCGGCTACATGGAGAGCCAGTCAAAATCTCCTGCTATTGCGAATTGGATGCGGGAAACATCTATAACAAAATAGATATTATAACAGGTACAATTGCAACTCAAGCCATGCAGTAATTATTAAATAACCTTTCCAATTCAAACTGCAGCTGCTGAAGTTTATTAAGCTGTCCTGAGAGACAAGGTAACAGTTGTTTGTTTGCCAGGCGAGAGAAAACCCCTAAGGGGTTAACCATTGCTAAAGGAATACTAATGCCGCGTACACATGAGGGGACTGTCCGTCAGAAAAGGTCTGATGGAACGATTCCGTCGGACATTCCGATCGTGTGTGGGCTTCATCGGACCTTCATCTGACCTTTTCTGTCAAAAATTCCGGCGGACCTAGAAATAGAACATGTTTCAAATCTTTCTGACGGACTCAAGTCCGATAGAAAAATCAGTTCGTCTGTATGCTAGTCCGACGGACAAAAAAGGACGCAAGGGCAGCTATTGGCTACTGGCTATGAACTTCCTTATTCTAGTCCAGTCGTACGTCATCACGTTCGAAACGATCGGACTTCGGTGTGATCGTGTGTAGGCAAGTCTGTTTCGTTGGAACTCCGTCGCAACCCCGTCGGAACTCCGTCGAAAAGACCTTCGGAGTTCAGGCGGACGAGAAGTCATGTGTACGCGGCATTAGGCTACTTTTACACTGAAAGCGCCGACCGTTAGTGCTAAAGCGGCACTTGTTTTAGCGGCACTTGTTTTAGCGGCACTTTAGCGCTGTTTAAGCGGAGCTATTGCGCCACTTTTCAGCCAGCTAGCGAGGCACTTTTTACCCACAAAAAGGGTAAAAAGTCCACTTTCAAAGCGATTTTAAGGATCTCTGAAAGTGCTGCCCATTCATTCCAATGGGCAGTTCATTTTGGGTGCGCTAAATACAGCACTCCCAACTCACCCCAAAGATGCTGCTTGCAGGACTTTTCAGAACGTCCTGCAAGTGCACCGCCCCAGTGTGAAAACACACACTGGAATGAATGGGAGGCGCTTTGCGGAGGCTATTTCTAGCGCTAAATCACCTGAAAACCGCCCCTGGGAAAGGGGTCTAAGACTTCTCACATCATCTGGAGGCATTACTCCACATCCGAGAAACTGATGCATAGACTCTCAGCGACGAGAACCTCCTGAGAACCTAACCACAATACCCCACCCTCTCCCCTCAGATTAGCAATCACCCTTGACCGAGGCTCGCTGTCTCCCCATCCCCCCTTCCCCCTTCTACCCTTACACTCTTCTCTCTCCTCTTATGATTCGCCCTCCTCTTTCCTGTCTCTAGACATGTGCATTCGTTTTCGTCCAAATGCATTTTCATCCGAATTTCAGGTATTTTCGTTATCGTTTTAACAAACGATAACGAAAGTGCAGAGTCCGAAAAACGAAAGATCCGACATAAACAAATGCTTTATTTTCGTTGCTACAACAGTTCGATATAGATAGGAGATTTGACATGATGATGACAATAACAATCTGTGTCCATCAAACCTGTGGTCGAATGTGCCTAACCTTAGCTCTATTAGTCCAAGATTATTCTACATAGAGAGAAAAGATTCGATGTAGGGGAGGAAAGATTCGACGTAGGGGAGGAAAGATTCGACGTAGGGGAGGAAAGATTCGACGTAGGAGAGAAAAGATTCGACGTAGGGGAGGAAAGATTCGACGTAGGGGAGGAAAGATTCGACGTAGGGGAGGAAAGATTCGACGTAGGGGAGGAAAGATTCGACGTAGGGGAGAAAAGATAAATAAAAATAATGATGATGATGAATGTTATTGGCTGATTGTAACCAAAGAGGACGAGCAGTAAAATAGCTAGAACTAAGTACACACGTACTTTGGCTTATGGTGTCTGTTGAAAGTTCTAAGAAGATTCGACGGAGCAGGTAAACTATACGGCGTTGTACAGTTTAGCTGCTACATCGAATCTTCTTTGAACATTCGACAGACACCATAAGCCTTCAATGACAGATTCGACCTTAATTTGGATTTTCGGACGAATGCAATTTTTAACGAAAAATGAAATAAATAAAAACGAATTTCGGGAGTAACTAAATAAATTTATTTTTCAGACGAAAACAAAATTCCGAAACGAAATATTTCAGTGTGCACATGTCTACCTGTCTCCCACTCTCTTATCCACACCTCCATTTCAGTTGCATCTAATCCTAATTTGGAATCACCAGTATTCTAGCTCTTTATTATGAGCATAGGTACTACCCAATCCCACTCTCATGGATTTGAATGCACATCGACTTCATTGTACTGGAAATACCAAATGATCAGTTTAGGCACATAGGTTCCACCGGCCTGTGGACACAGTGTGTTCCCGATGGGGTGTCCAGGCCGACAGGACAGCACTTGAACTGATATATGTATAATGTCTAGAACCATACGGTATTGAACTGTCTTCAGAATACCGATATATAAGAACTAGAATGCACTGTAATTTCTGTATAATCCTAACTTATCAAAACCAGCATGCCTTCTGACGGGCACCTAGTCACGTCCTCGTTTATTCTGTTTATTTTGTGTTGATAAGACAATAAAACTTATCGAACCTAAGACTTCTCACATCAGAGCACCACTAGACTGATTTCATTAGACAGAGCCTCCAACACAGAAATAAAAACCTTGCTAAAACAACAAGATATCTGTTAGGACAGAAAGCAACTGCACCAAACTTTTATAAAAATGCTACAATGCACATGAGATCATAGACATCTCCATATGGTTAATTTTGGTTATTAGTTTATTTATTTTTATTTTTTAAGTGGAGTTACTTCCTAGCAGCCCGCATGGCGTCTGGTCCCTTCCACTGACCTCAAGGCAAACATACTCACATATCCTGGACCTCTTTCACAGGGCAATTGATGCATCCGCAGGGTGATCCAGATCCCAGAGGTAGGCACACCATCATGTTGGGCACACTTTAGAGGTCACCCACTGTTAGCAGGGCATCCAACCAGGCGCAACTGCTCGCCTTTGGCAGAGCTTCCGTTATTACAGGTGTCAATCTTCTGTGCATGTGTGCCATTCACCACCCCACTGTTACCTGGGGACTTGGTGACTACTGGAGCCATCCTGGAAACTTCTGGACTCCATAGGACACCACAGGATGCTCCCATATCCGCATGGCTGTCCCACTTGAGACCCAGTCGCCATGACTTCCTAAAGGTAGGTCCTTATGAGGGAGGAGGACAAAAAGGAACGTGGCCTCTTGCTCAGCCTGAAAATTTATGGGATTGGGGTCCTATGGGGTAGGAGCGAGCACGGGCTACCCAAACGTATGCTGCCATGGAAGTCTGTCAGGAAATAGTTTTCCTTTAGGCATTTCCAAGCAAAACTTTGTCACGAATCATAACACATAGTTACAGGACTATTAAGAGATAAAAAAGTATGTTACTGCATTTGAGGTTTAAGTATTGGACACAGAATACTTCATTTGTTTCATTTACACAGGTGGTGTTTCTTTTACCAATAGATTTCTATAGAAGCATGAATCTTCCAATGAAAGCCTTCACTTGCTTTTATGAACTGGACTGACTCTTCCACAACTAATTTATCCTTTTTTGCTGGATGATTAGAGTAGTATAATATGTGTTCACTGAAAATACAATATACATTTCTTTCAAATATGTGTGTGTGCCCTAAAATTGAGGAATACTTGTATGGTCTCTGTAGGCTTAAGTGATGGCTGTCATTTACAGTGGGGCAAAAAAGTATTTAGTCAACCACCAATTGTGCAAGTTCTCCCACTTAAAAAGAGAGAGAGGCCTGTAATTGTCATCATAGGTATACCTCAACTATGAGAGATAAAATGTGGAAACAAATCCAGACAATCACATTGTCTGATTTTTGAAAGAATTTATTTGCAAACTATGGTGGAAAAAAAGTATTTGGTCACCTACAAACAAGCAAGATTTCTGGCTCTCACAGACCTGTATATTCTTCTTTCAGAGGCTCCTCTGTCCTCCACTTATTACCTGTATTAATGGCACCTGTTTGAACTTGTTATCAGTATAAAAGACACCTGTCCACAAACTCAAACAGTCACACTCCAAAGTCCACTATTGAGGAGGACACCAGAAACAAAATTGTAGACCTGCACCAGGCTGGGAAGACTGAATCTGCAATAGGCAAGCAGCTTGGTGTGAAGAAATCAACTGTGGGAGCAATAATTAGAAAATGGAAGACATACAAAACCACTGATAATCTCCCTCGATCTGGGGCTTCACGCAAGATCTCACCCCGTGGGGTCAAAAGATCTCACCCCGTGGGGTCAAAATGATCACAAAATGATCACAAGAACGGTGAGCAAAAATCCCAGAACCACACAGGGGGACCTAGTGAATGACCTGCAGAGAGCTGGGACCAACATAACAAAGGCTACCATCTGTAACACACTACGCCGCCAGGGACTCAGATCCTGCAGTTCCAGACGTGTCCCCCTGCTTAAGCCAGTACATGTCCCATCTGAGGTTTGCTAGAGAGCATTTGGATGATCCAGAAGAGGATTGGGAGAATGTCATATGGTCAGATGAAACCAAAGTAGAATTGTTTGGTAGAAACACAACTCGTTGTGTTTGGAGGAGAGAGAATGCTAAGTTGCAACCAAAGAACACCATACCTACTGTGAAGCATGGGGGTGGCAACATCATGCTTTGGGGCTGTTTCTCTGCAAAGGGAACAGGATGACTGATCCATGTACATGAAAGAATGAATGGGGCCATGTATCATGAGAGTTTGAGTGCAAACCTCTTCCCATCAGCAAGGGCATTGAAGATGAAACGTGGCCGGGTCTTTCAGCATGACAATGATCCCAAACACACCGCCCGGGCAACGAAGGAGTGGCTTTGTAAGAAGCATTTCAAGGTCCTGGAGTGACCTAGCCAGTCTCCAGATCTCAACCCCATAGAAAACCTTTGGAGGGAGTTGACAACCTTGACAACCTTGTGAAGACTTACAGAAAACGTTTGACCCCTGCCATTGCCAACAAAGGATATATAACAAAATATTGAGATGAACTTTTGATATTGACAAAATACTTATTTCCACCATAGTTTGCAAATAAATTCTTTTAAAAATCAAACAATGTGATTGTCTGGATTTGTTTCCACATTTTGTCTCTCATAGTTGCGGTATACCTATTATGACAATTACAGGCCTCTCTCATCATTTTAAGTGGGAGAACTTGCACAATTGGTGGCTGACTAAATACTTTTTTCCCCCGCTGTATGTGGGTAATTATGTAAAGGTCGTAACAATTCGTTTTTAAAATATGTGTCAGCAATCAGCTGATTACAATTTTACGTAACTTAAAAGCAGGGTAATTAATATAAGAGTTAGGAATTGACAAATATTTGTTAATTGTAATCAGAAAATGACATGAATGCTAGATTGGTGCACAGAGTTTGTAGGTTAAAGATGAATGGAAAGCTATTAGCTCTTTGTTTCAGCAGAGGAGATCTTTAATTGTTTTGTATGACCTGATAAGAGAGTGCTGGTTTTAGCTCTTTGTTTTGGGAGCTGTTTCTATCCCAAAAAGGGGGCTGCAGTGTACTTCCAGAAAGGACACATTTTGTATTGTAAGATTTACTGCAAGTCATTTTCCATATCCTATATACATTGTATTGGTTTGCTATTACATATTTTGATTAATATATTTCATATACAGTACAGATTTGTAAATGCTGATTCTAGTGTTTTTTTTTGTGAATGTCAAGGCTGGGAGGCAGTAGACTTTTTCCCTGCTGGGCCAGTATATGAGTGGATATGTGAAAGATGTGTTACCATAAACCATTTTCTGTAGAACAATACCTGGCTTTTACCATGTCCACCAGTCACTGTGGCACTATGGTACAATTTGTGTGGTACACTTTTTTTTTTTAGCACCCAGGAAACTGTTCCAGGAAAGGTGACATGAAAACTGTAAAAAAAAAGGTGACATGAAACTGTAACACGAAAGGTCAGTTGGTTGTGTTTACCTTCCAGGCTAAAAGTTGCAAGTCCTCCCCTCTGTGTGTATCAGGGAATGTGAGTATAATCTGCTGCTTAACGGGTAACTGCACTTTCAGAAAAAAAAGACCAAATACAGTAAAACCAGACAACCTCCTATTTAAATCTAAATACAGAACTCAGACGCAGATTTCTATCATTAGTCACTGTCTTCCAATGACTTGCCAATGTTTAAAGCTGAATCCTTGCAGAGAGTTGCATTCTGCATTATACATGAGGGTGCTGAGGGCTCGCCCACAACCTGAGAAGCACCGGCTGCTGGGGGAGCAAGGCATAAGACAAGTATTTCACCTAATTCATCTTCCCCTATGCAAAACATAGAGTTTTTTTTGTATTCTTTATAGTTTTTAATATAATACAGCCGAAAAGCAGAAAAATAGAATAATTAAAACAAAAAGAAACACAAGGAGTACAGGTACACCAGTATAACATATAATTGCTGCGCCAGTGATGTCCAATCACATATAAAAACTAAAGTAATATATGGAGTACAGTGTGACACAGGATACTCAGTTGAACCCTTCAGAGGATACAAAGGGTGGCAAACATGGGTCAAGCTAAAATTTGCGCAATGCAGAGTGTGGTGAAGTACTCAAGAGTTAAAAAAAAAAGAACTTATCACGCTAAGGTGCAAGAATAAGCAGTCAAGACTTAGCTAGAATGCCTAAGAAGACCCCACATGGCCTAAGCAATGGGAAGATTGACTATCCACCTGAAATGACAAAGAGAAACGGCAAAAAAAGAATGGGGGGGGGGATGGATACCACTGTCGGGGGTGCGCACAAGTGTACAGTGCCTTGAAAAAGTATTCATACCCCTTAAAATTTTCCAGAAATTGTCATGTTACAACCAAAAATGTAAATGTATTTTATTGGGATTTTATATGATAGATCAACACAAAGTGGCAAATAATTGTGAAGTGGAAGGAAAATGATATATGGTTTTCACATTTTTTTTACAAATAAATATCTGAAAAGTGTGGCATGCATTTCTGTTCAGCCCCCTTACTCTGATACCCCAAAACTAAAATCTAGTGGAATCAATTGCTTTCAGAAGTCACCTACTTAGTAAATAGAGTCCACCTGTGTGTAATTTAATCTCAGTATAAATACAGCTGTTCTGTGAAGCCCTCAGAGGTTTGTTAGAGAACCTTTGTGAACAAACAGCATTATGAAGGCCAAGGAACCCACCTGACAGGTCAGTGATAAAGTTGTGGAGAAGTTTAAAGCAGGGTTGGGTTCTATTAAAATATCCTAAAGCTTTGAACATCTAGCGGAGCACTGTTCAACCTATCACCTGAAAATGGAAAGAGTATGGCACAACTGCAAACCTACCAAGACATGGCCATCCACCTAAACTGACAGGCCAGGCAAGGAGAGCATTAATCAGGAAAGCAGCCAAGAGGACCATGGTAACTCTGGAGGAGCTGCAGAGATCCACAGCTCAGGTGGGAGAATGTGTCCACAGGGCAACTATTAGTTGTGCACTCCACAAATCTGGCCTTTATG
The DNA here is from genome assembly GCF_042186555.1 of Aquarana catesbeiana. NCBI lineage: Eukaryota > Metazoa > Chordata > Amphibia > Anura > Ranidae > Aquarana > Aquarana catesbeiana. Next base: position 95,332,022 of record NC_133336.1, on the reverse strand, counting down.
GAAGAGTGGCAAGAAGAAAGCAATTGTTGAAAGGAAGCCATAAGAAGTCAGTTTTTCAGTTTGCAAGAAGCCATGTGGGTGACACAGCAAACATGTGGAAGAAGGTGTTCTGGTCAGATGAGACCAAAATGGAACTTTTTGGCCTAAAAACAAAATGCTATGTTTGGCGGAAAACTAACACTGCACATCACCCTGAACACACCATCCCCACTGTGAAACATGGTGGTAGCGGCATCATGTTACGGGGATGCTTTTTCTTCAGCAGGGACAGGGAAGCTGGTCAGAGTTGATGGGAAGATGGATGGAGCCAAATACAGGCAATCTTAGATGGAAACCTGTTAGCGTCTGCAAAAGACTTGAGACTGGGGTGGAGGTTCACCTTCCAGCAGGACAACGACCCTAAACATACAACCAGAGCTACAATGGAATGGTTTAGATCAAAGCATATTCATGTGTTAGCATGGCCCAGTCAAAGTCCAGACCCAAATCCAATTGAGAATCTGTGGCAAAACTTTTATAAAATTGCTGTTCACAGACCCTCTCTATCCAATCTGACAGAGCTTGAGCTATTTTGCAAAGAAGAGTGGGCAAAAATGTCACACTCTAGATGTGAAAAGCTGGTAGAGACATACCCAAAAAGACTTGCAGCTGTAATTGCAGCAAAAGGTGGTTCTACAAAGTATTGACTCAGGGGGGCTGAATACAAACGCACGCCACACTTTTCAGATATTTACAGTGGGGAGGGAAAGTATTCAGATCCTCTTTAATTTTTCACTCTTTGTTATATTGCAGCCATTTGCTAAAATCATTTAAGTTCATTTTTTTCCTCATTAATGTACACACAGTACCCCATATTGACAGAAAAACACAGAATTGTTGACATTTTTGCAGATTTATTAAAAAGAAAAAACTGAAATATCACATGGTCCTAAGTATTCAGACCCTTTGCTCAGTATTTAATAGAAGCACCCTTTTGATCTAATACTGCCATGAGTCTTTTTGGGAAAGATGCAACAAGTTTTTCACACCTGGATTTGGGGATCCTCTGCCATTCCTCCTTGCAGATCCTCTCCAGTTCTGTCAGGTTGAATGGTAAACATTGGTGGACAGCCATTTTTGGGTCTCTCCAGAGATTCTCAATTGGGTTTAAGTCAGGGCTCTGGCTGGGCCATTCAAGAACAGTCACGGAGTTGTTGTGAAGCCACTCCTTCGTTATTTTAGCTGTGTGCTTAGGGTCATTGTCTTGTTGGAAGGTAAACCTTCTGCCCAGTCTAAGGTCCTGAGCACTCTGAAGAAGGTTTTCATCCAGGATATCCCTGTACTTGGCCGCATTCATCTTTCCCTCGATTGCAACCAGTCGTCCTGTCCCTGCAGCTGAAAAACACCCCCACAACATGATGCTGCCACCACCATGCTTCACTGTTGGGACTGTATTGGACAGGTGATGAGCAGTGCCTTGTTTTCTCCACACATACCGCTTAGAATTAAGGCCAAAAAGTTCTATCTTGGTCTCATCAGACCAGAGAATCTTATTTCTCACCATCTTGGAGTCCTTCAGGTGTTTTTTAGCAAACTCCATGCAGGCTTTCATGTGTCTTGCACTGAGGAGAGGCTTCCGTCAGGCCACTCTGCCATAAAGCCCCGACTGGTGGAGGGCTGAAGTGATGGTTGACTTTCTACAACTTTCTCCCATCTCCCGACTGCATCTCTGAAGCTCAGCCACAGTGATCTTTGGGTTCTTCTTTACCTCTCTCACCAAGGCTCTTCTCCCAGGATAGCTCAGTTTGGCCGGACGGCCAGCTCTAGGAAGGGTTCTGGTCGTTCCAAATGTCTTCCATTTAAGGATTATGAAGGCCACTGAGCTCTTAGAAACCTTAAGTGCAGCAGATTTTTTTTGTAACCTTGGCCAGATCTGTGCCTTGCCACAATTCTGTCTCTGAGCTCTTCAGGCAGTTCCTTTGACCTCATGATTCTCATTTGCTCTGACATGCACTGTGAGCTGTAAGGTCTTATAAAGACAGGTGTGTAGCTTTCCTAATCAAGTCCAATCAGTATAATCAAACACAGCTGGACTCAAATGAAGGTGTAGAACCATCGCAAGGATGATCATGTCCTAAACATGAACTTTAAGGACTCCTGATATAAACTAAGTTAGCCTTATAGGAATTGCTTTTAATTAGTCTTGTATTAAATTCATAGACTGAAAGCTGAAGATGTTTAGGATGTAACACAGCAATGGTTAGTGTGGATTGTGTATTACCATTTACCACATTACCTTTGTTGCAACACATGTAAGCAGAAACAGATGAACAATATACACATGTTGGTAGGGCCTTTATTTCACTTGTATGATAAAGAAGCCTACATATACCGTCATTGAGCTGTGTCCATGTTGTTATTAAAAGTAATCGAGTTTATGGTTTTAATAGAAATTCTGTGGTTGTCACCGCTGATCTTCTTTAAAAAGCTAAATTCCTGGCTGTCTAAAGCACAGAGCTATGTAATTTTCTGTAAAATGCAATGCAATATGGCTACCTGGAGGTGTACAGAACGCCCCCCAGAAACATAATTTCCTGCTTACTTATTTTCCCAGAAGTCTACATTAAGATACAAGTCAGATTTCAGGCATCCCCTGCAACAAAAAAATCATTTTTGATGAGATATCCCCAATAGGAAATCCCTGCAGGTGCAGCAGCTTATTGATAATTATGAAACCTCTCCCATTAGATTCACTTACCACATGAACACAGACAAACACACAGGGATTTCTTCAGAATAACAAAAGGTAGGAATCTGCAACAAAGTTTGTTAAAATCCTTGTAATGTGCATAGATCACCCAGAGGGGAATATTTTTTTTATTAAGAAAAGTGGAGTTACTCTTTAAGCCAGTGACTCAAAATGATTGAAACCAGAGAGTCAGCAGGGTAACTAGGAAAACCGTTAGCTATGGCAGTCCCTGCATTTCTGCCAGAAAATATTCTCCTTTAGGTAGGAGTGAATAGTACGCTGGAGTTCATGCCAGTGCATAGTCACTCCCAGGTATACGAGTCCTTCCAGTGAATGGAGGAGCTGCTGATTCGGGCATGCCCTCTGTAGAGAAGAGCCTCTCTGTGTGTTTGGAGAAACAGAATAAAGCCCTTGAATTTCTGTAGCTGGAAAATTTACTCCCAGGAGTCAATCAGGGATTTTGTTTCTTCAGACAGTACACAGAGCTGGTGGTGGAATTAAACTACGTTAGAAAGGTTCAGTTTTACTTTTCTGCGAGATTGATGCACGGAAATCAAAGCATCGGGAGGGTGAGTGGAGATGTGTTATTAATGAAAATGAAGGCAGCCTTCGTTTAGTCATGGAGGCCTGTTAACAGTTTATTGCTTCTCGTTACCCCTGCTGCTAGGCACATTGAAATTCCTGTAAAACTGAAAGGACATCTGGAAGAATTCAGGCAATTAATGGGATTCACGCTGAAACTGCTCTGAAAGGCAGATTACTCCAAATACAACCTGCTGCACGGCCGATGCACCCTAATCACACATGTAACATTCATTAGGTGCAGCTCTGGGAGAGTTTAGATTCCTCTAATGAAAGATCAGGGAGAGAGCAACCAGCAGGTATGTGTTTAGCTGGATGTGATTATCCTGAATACCAACATAAACACAGACAAACACTTATTGAAAACAAGTTTGTTTCAAGAGCTTTAACCCCTCGAAGCATCAATGACAACACATTGGCCATGACCATGCTCTGCAGAATTTATTTCTACACATTTCGAGTCATTGTGTTTGTTTGTTATAGAAAGTATGTATGTAGAAAGTACTTTGAAGTGTGCTGCATTTCAGTAATTGGGAAGCATTATCTTCTCCATGGAAGCACAACAGGTGGCCAGAATGGCCAGGTGATCTGAAATGTACTTTACTTTCTGACCCCACCCTCTCCCATCTCCTAAGCCTCATTTTTGACTACTAAGCCCACCACAGTCATTGTGCATCACTGAGGCTTAGAAAATAGGAAGGACCTAGGGTTGCCACCTCATCCCTTTAAACCCGAACACATATTAATTACACATTACGAGGATAATTTAATGCAGATAAGGGACTAAGTGAGTTTAATTACCACCTTAATCAGCCACAGAACCTGTGTAATTAGTATGTGTTCAGTTTTAAAGGGACGAGGTGGCAACCCTAGAGGGACCTGACATGCAAATGCCATTAAAGGGGTTGTGAACCCTCGTGTTTTTTCACCTTAATGCATCCTACGACCCAGCGGGGAAACGCTGTCTCTGCCTGGGGTTCTCGGCTCTTGATTGGATAGATTGATAGCAACGCAGCCATTGGCTCCTGCTGGTGTCAATGAAATCAAATGATGCGGGCGCTGGGGGGAAGGGCCGAGTCATACATTTGGCGGCTATGGACGCCAAATGTTAGACTCAGGAGCACACCTTCAAGGTAACCCCCTCAAGAGAGCACTTCTCCTAGGAGGTTATCTGATGTGGGGAGGAGCCACAAGGGCCGCCAGGGGCCCCAGAAGGCGAGGTTCAGGGCAAAACAAGCTGCACAGTGGAGGTAAGTATGATATGTTTGTTATTTAAAAAAGAAACAAAAAAAAAAACAAACCCTTACAATCACTTTAAGTATGTGTAACTGCTGTTTCACTTGAAAGTAGACACAGAAACGCATACATTTTTCTAAGGTAAATGCAAGCTAACGAATATTTATGTGTAACTTTTACAGAGTTATCAATACACCCCCGATGTTGCTTCTTTCTTCCTTAACCACTTGACCTCCGGAAGATTAACCCCCCTTCATGACCAGGCCATTTTTTTTGCTATACGGCACTGCGTTATAGACATGTGCGGAACGAAAAAATGTGTTTTGTTTCGTGTAATTTTGATTCGTTATTTACATAAATTTGTTTTAGAGAATTAGTTTAATCCGTTTATTTCATTTTCAGAATTCGTGTTGTTTATTCGTATTCAAATCAATTAGAATTTTCGAATTTGATTTGAATTCAAATGGTTTTCGAATTCAAATTTCCAAAGAGAATAAAATAGAATATAAAATAATGGCATAGAATAGAAAAAAATAGAATAGAAAAGAATATAACAGAAAATAAAAGAATATAATATAATAGAGTAAAACAGAACACAATAGGATAGAAAAAAAAGAAAAGAATATAATGGAATAGATTAGAATAGAAAGGAAATGAATAGAATAAAAAAAAGAATATAATTAAATAGATTATAACCATCTTCTGAAATTCAAATAGAATAGAAAAAAATAAAATAAAAAAAACAATAGAATGGAACAGAATAGAAACAATATAACCATTTTCCAAAATTCGAATAGAATCATTTTGAATTTGAATAGAATAGAAAATAATACACGAGTATAAAAAAAAGAATAGAATAGACTGAATGTAACTATCTTCCTATTCTAATCTATTATTTTCTATTCTATTCAAATTTGAATTGATTCTATTTGAATTTTGGGAAATGGTTATATTCTTTCTATTCTACTCTATTCTATTGTTTTTTTAATTATATTATTTTTTCTATTTGTTTATTCTATCCTATCATTTTCTATTTTAGTTTTTTTCTATTCTATTCTTTTCAAATTCAAATTTTGGAAGGTGGTTATATTCTGTATATTCTATTCTATTCCATTCTATTCTATTCTGTTGTTTTTTCTATACTATTCTGTTATTTTCTATTCTATTCTAATCTATTCTTTTCTATTATATTCTATTCAAATTCAAATAGATTCTATTGGAATTTTGGGAAATGGTTATATTCTTTCTATTCTATTGTTTTTTTAGTTCTATTCTTTTCTATTCTATTACAGTCTATTCTATTTTTTTCTATTATATTCCTTTCTATTCTTTTCTTATGTATTCAAACTTATTCTATTTGAAATTTGGATTTCAGAAGATGGTTATATTCTTTCTATGTTATTCTATTCTATTTGTTTCTATTATATTCTAGTCTATTCTGTTCTTTTATTTTCTATTCTATTTTGTTCTGTTTTACTCTATTCTTTTATTTTATTTTCTATTCTATTTTAAGTTTGAAAACTATTCGAATTAGAAAAGTATTCGAAAAAGATTCGAATTAGAATTTCATCCAAGTTTTTTTTTTGTTATTTCGAATTTCGTTTAAATTCAGTACTATTGTAATTCGAATTTGCGAAAAATTAAAATTCGTCTGAATTTCAATTCGTAACGAAACGAACCGCAAATGTCTATTGCATTATTTTAACTGAAAACTGTACAGTCGTGCGACGCTGCACCCAAATTCAATTTATGCCTTTTTTTTCCCCCCAAATACAGCTTTCTTTTGGTAGTATTTGATCACCTCCTGCGTTTTTTTTGCGCTATAAACAAAAAAACACCGACAAGTTTGGAAAAAAAATATTTTTTTACTTTCTGCTATTAAACACATCCAATAAAAAAATGTAAAAAATCTAATTTCTTGATAAATTTGGGCCCATATGTACCCTGCTCCATGTTTTTGGTAAAAAAAAATCCCTCTAAGCGTATTTTAACCACTTAGGGACCACAAGGATTTGCCCCCTAATGACCATGCTATTTTTTGCAATACGGCACTGCATCGCTTTACCTGACAATTGCGTGGTCGTGTGACGCTGTACCCAAACAAAATTGACGTACTTTTTTCCTACAAATAGAGCTTTCTTTTGGTGGCATTTGATCACCTCTGCGGTTTTTATTTTTTGCGCTATAAACAGAGTAACAATTTTGAAAATATTTTTTTTTTTTTAACTTTTTGCTATAATAGATATCCCAAAAAATATACAGTGGGGACGAAAAGTATTCAGACCCCCTTAAATTTTTCACTCTTTGTTATATTGCAGTCATTTGCTAAAATCATATAAGTTAATTTTTTTTCTTCATTAATGTATACACAGCACCCCATATTGACAGAAAAACACAGAATTGTTGACATTTTTGCAGATTTATTAAAAAAGAAAAACTGAAATAACACATGGTCCTAAGTATTCAGACCCTTTGCTCAGTATTTAGTAGAAGCACCCTTTTGATCTTGGCCATTCATGAACAGTCACAGAGTTGTTGTGAAGCCACTCCTTCGTTATTTTAGCTGTGTGCTTAGGGTCATTGTCTTGTTGGAAGGTAAACCTTCAGCCCAGTCTCAGGTCCCGAGCACTCTGGAAAAGGTTTTCGTCCAGGATATCCCTGTTCTTGGCCGCTTTCCCTTGATTGCAACCAGTCGTCCTGTCCCTGCAGCTGAAAAACACCCCCCACAGCATGATGCTGCCACCACCATGCTTCACTGTTGGGACTGTATTGGACAGGTGATGAGCAGTGCCTGGTTTTCTCCACATATACTGCTTAGAATTAAGGCCAAAAAGTTCTATCTTGGTCTCATCAGACCAGAGAATCTTAATTCTCACCATCTTAGAGTCCTTCAGGTGTTTTTTAGCAAACTCCATGAGGCCTTTCATGTTTCTTGCACTGAGGAGAGGCTTCCGTCGGGCCACTCTGCCATAAAGCCCCAACTGGTGGAGGGCTGCAGTGATGGTTGACTTTCTACAACTTTCTCCCATCTCCTGACTGCATCTCTGGAGCTCAGCCACAGTGATCTTTGGGTTCTTCTTTACCCCTCTCACCAAGGCTCTTCTCCCCCAATAGCTCAGTTTGGCCAGACGGCCAGCTTCTAGGAAGGGTTCTGGTCGTCCCAAATGTCTTCCATTTAAGGATTATGGAGGCCACTGTGCTCCTTGGAACCTGTGTTTTTCTGTCAATATGGGGTGCTGGGTGTACATTAATGAGGAAAAAAAATGAACTTAAATGATTTTAGCAAATGGCTGCAATATAACAAAGAGTGAAAAATTTAAGGGGGTCTGAATACTTTCCGTCCCCACTGTATATAAAAAAACTCATTCATTCATCAGTTTAGGCCAATATATATTCTTCTACATATTTTTGGTAAAAAAAAATCGCAAAAGGCGTATATTAGTTGGTTTGCGCAAAAGTTACAAACTATGGCAGGGGTCTTCAAACTACGGCCCTCCAGTTGTTCAGGAACTACAATTCCCATCATGCCTAGTCATGTCTGTGAATGTCAGAGCTTTACAATGCCTCATGGGACATGTAGTTCTGCAACAGCTGGAGGGCCGTAGTTTGAGGATGCTTGAACTATGGGATAGATTTATGCCGCGTACACACGATTGGAATTTTTATCATTACACACTATCACACAAAAGTTCTCTGAACTTTCGAACGTCAAGAACACGTGACGTACAACACGTACGACGGCACTAGAAAAGGGAAGTTCCATATGAAGTGCGCCACCCTTTGGGCTCCTTCTTGTAATCTTGTGTTCATCTCGTGTTAGTAGAAATTTGGTGAGAGACGATTCGCGTTTTTCAGCCTTCATTCTTCTAGCATTATAAAGAACAAAAGAATGAGCTGCATTAAAAGATCCAAAAATTTACAGCGTGACGAATGTGCTATCTCCATTATGAACGCTAGTTTTACCAGACCGTTTGCTTCCATCTTGTACTTGATTCTGAGCATGCGTGTTTTTTTGCGTGGCAAAATTGCATACAGACTAATGGAATTTCGGGAAAATAGAGAACCTGCTCTCAAACTTTTGCTGGCGGGAATTCCACCAGCAAAAGTCGGAATTTCAGACCAAAAGCTCACATCGGACTTTTGCTGGCAAAATTTCTGATCGTGTGTATGGAGCATTAGGGACTTTTATTTTTTTTATTGTTTTTACTAGTAATGGCGGCAATCTGCGATTTTTTGCGGGACTGCGACATTGCTGTGGACAAATCTGACCCCAAATTACACTTTTTGTGGACCAGTGACATTATTACATTTGATCAGTGCTATAAAAATGCACTGATCAATGTAAAAATGACACTGGCAGTGAAAGGGTTAACACTAGGGAGGATCAAGGGGTTAGGGGTGTTCCCTGGGTGTGTTCTAACTGTAGGGGGGATGGGCTTACTGGGACATGACAGAGATTACTGTTCCCAATGACTGGGAACAGAAGTTCTCTGACATGTCCCCTGTGAGAAAGGGGATCCGCTTGTTTACACTGGCAGATCCCCATTCGGCCTCTGTACTAGGCGATCGCGGGTCGGGGTGGACTTGACGTCCACCGGCGAGCTCTGGCGGCGCGCACCCACCCACAATCGCAAGAGCCGTCCTACAGGTATGGCGATTTGCGCAGGAGAGCCGACCTGCCACCATATAACGACGGCGGCTGGTCGGCAAGTGGTTAATTGGTTTGAGTAAAAGTTATAGCATCTACAAACTATGGGATATATATACTGCAATTTTTATTTCGTTTTTACTAGTAATGGTGGCAAACAACAACTTATAGCGAGACTGCAATATTGCGGCGGACATTTGAACACTCACACTTTTTGGGAACTAGTGACACTAATACAGTGATCAGTGCTAAAAATATGCACTGTCGCTGTACTAATGACACTGGCTGGGAAGGGGTTAAACATCTAAGGGTTAAATGTGCGCCTAGCCAGTGTTTTGCTGTACTGTGTTAGGTGCTTACTAGGGGAAGTAATGGACTTTATTCCCTGCTTTCTATTACTTCCCCATTGACAGGACCGGGCTCTGCCTTGTTTACAAAGGGAGGTCTCTGTCCTGTGTAAGTTCATGATGATCGACTGGTGATGATCAATTGATCTACATCTGCTGTGTTTATTCACAAAACAGCCGGGTCAGTGGCGGCGCACACCCCCTATCCGAAAGTGTCAGATCACATACCTAGTACGGAATCTGGCACAACTGAGCCGCCTTGCTGCCATTATTCGGTTGGCAAGCAAAATCTGACTAATTCATGGACTGAGATGCTGCACAACAGATGACACAAACATGTAAATCTCGGTACCAGTATCTGGGTTCTGTTCTTAGATGTGTGTGTTTAAAAAAAAAAATCACACCTCTCAACTGGTTACAGCTGCTTTTCCCCTGGTTTCCCCTGGTTTCCAATGTTCAGTCTAATCAGTATTTAGGCTATTGGTGTCAAATGAGGGAAAGTTATGGTGACCCTACATGGGTAGAAAATCATTTGAAAAATCTCTCAATGTGCTCGATCGTTCGACTTTCCAAATGTTAAAAGACTCATTTTAATTCTTGAAATGCAATGTTTTATAATGAAATAACTCAACCGTCATGTCGGATATTTGTGGCATAAACAATCAATGTTATAAATATTGGTAGTGGAATTGAATGGAAACAGTTTGAAAAAACCTACAGGGCATGTGTGTTAAAACCTAACTCAGGAAGTACAAGCAACAGTTGGCGAGTGGGAGGGTTCACAAAAGTAAAAAAATCTTTACATCATTTGCTGCGGTTCGATGAAAAATGTACCATTTATGTTGTTAACAATCGAGAATATGTTGACAATTGGGGGAAATATTTTGATGCAATACTGGCTTTATTGCATGCACGTTCGACAGATCTTTATCAAATACGACCATTTTTTCAAACGATTTTCTAACATGTATGGCCAGCTTTAGACTGCATCTGACAGGCTGTCTTGAGTTAATTCACTTTGCATTAAATAAGCAAATGGCAATATATGGTCAATGATGTCACCATGGACAGGTTTGGATTCAGGATTGTCATTAAGCAGCAATAGTTTTTTTTTTTTTTGTTTTTTTTTACTTTTGATTGTTTGCTGTTTGCTGCAGGATAAGTTGTTCTTTGCAGTTTGGTTTGTGCTTTGGCACTGTTAGGCTCGATTCACACCTATGCATGTTGCTTTTGAGCGTTTTTGGAGGTTTTTTTTTCATGCTTGCCACGTTTTTGAGCCGCGTTTTTGCCGCGTTTTTGCGGCGTTTTTGCCGCGTTTTTGCCGCGATTTGCGTTTTGCGTTTTTTTTTACAGTCTTAAAAAAAAATTACAAAAAAAAAAAAAATAAAAAAAAAAAAAAAAAAAACGGCAAAAACGCACCAAAAACGCTGCAAAAACGTAGCACTTGCGTTTTTGATGCTTGTCCATTGAAAACCATTACATGCAAAACGCTGCTTTTTGCATGCAAAAAAGTCCCCGACCCTTTCCAAAAACGCTGAGATACAAAAAAGCATTGATGTGAACATGTTCCATAGGAACCCATGTTAAAAAATTCCCGTGCATTTCTGCAAAATGCAAAATGCATCAAAAAACGCGCTAGTGTGAATGGGGCCTAAAGGTGCCATGCAATGCTTCTGCAGCTTTACCCCAGCTGCCAAATTTATATTGTTTGCTGCAGGATAAATCTGCTTTGTATCTCAGTTTGTGGACTATTCCAGTGCTCCGGCACTGAAAACGGAAAATTGTATACTCACCTTTCCATAATTTTCCTTTCCTGTCGCATCTTCATGGCAGCATACACTTTGGGTTGTGACTCCGCCACCACAAACTGATAGGAACACATAGCTATAAATTGTAGAGAGGGCCCCCGCCCCAGTATTCTCTGTATATATCACCTCAGAAGGGTGGGAGATTGCATGCTGCCATGAAGATGCGACAGGAAAGGAAAATTACGGAAAGGTGAGTATACAATTTTCTGTTTTCCTGTCGCATCTTGGCAGCATACACTTTGGGGAATAACTTGCAAAACTGGGTGGGAATGCAAACTAAGTTTATTAACAAAGAATAGAAGAATTGGCCTGGATAACGGATCTTCCGAAATCCACTGTGGATAAGCGAGTGGAATCCACCTTATAATGAGACATAAAGGTGTTCCTGGAAGACCAGGTAGTCACTCTGCAAATTGTCTCCGCCGAGACTCTACAATATGCCGCCCAGGAGGTTGCCACTGCCCTGGTGGAGTGTGCCCTTAAGCCCTCAGGTATTTGATGGTTACTTAATGAATAGGCCTTCTTGATGGTCTTTACTAGCCATGAAGCAATGGTGCGTGAGGATGCCGCTTGACCTCTCCTGAATCCATGCGGGATGATTAGGAGACTCTCCGTCTTTCTGATGGATTTGGTTGCCGAGAGATATCCCAAGACGCTACCCTTGACATCTAATGGATGAGGGTCGCCCTGATCCGTGCTTAGTGCTGGGAGATTAATCTCCTGGTTGAAATGAAAGGATGAGGATACTTGGGGATGAAGCGATCCGAAGGTCTTAGGACTAGTCTGTCTGGAAAAATAACCAGATATGGTTCACTAACCATTAGAGCTTGCATCTCTGACACCCTTTTAGCCGATGTTATGGCTATTAAGAATGAAACTTTTAGTGTTAGATCCCAGAGGGAGATGTTCTCGATTGGGAAAAAAGGCTCCTTAGTGCTTCCAGAACAACTGAGAGGTCCCAGACCAGGAAGGAAGGTTTCCTGGGGGGCCTCAATTTTAGACAGGTCCTTTGAAACTGAATTACAAGGGGATCTTGTGCCCATTTAACTCCTGTCAAGGCGGACAGGGCTGACACCTGAACCTTCAGGGTGCTTGACCTAAGGCCTTTCTCTAGGCCTAATTGAAGAAATTCCAGGATCTGTGACACCGACGGGGAGGATGAGTCCCAACCTTGCTGTTGAGTGAAAGTGACAAATTTCTCCCAGACCCGTCTGTATGTGTTGTTGGTGGTAGGTCTTCTAGCCTGGAGTAAGGTATCCACCACCTTCTGGGAACAGCCTTGCTCTAAGTACCTAGCCCTTTCAGTCTCCAGGCCATCAAATGTAGCTTCTCCGGGCTCGGGTGAAGAAGATGACCCTGGGAGAGCAGGTCTGTCGATAACGGGAGGAGCAGGGGATCTGCCGTGTTCAGCTGCATGAGGGTAGTAAACCATGGCCTCCTCGGCCAGAAAGGAATTACTGCTATCACCAATGCCATTGATTTGTTGAGCCTCAGGAGGAATCTCGCTATGAGGGGAGTCGGAGGAAAAATGTACCCCAGGCGAAAGTCCCAGGGGTGTTGGAGACAATCCATCCCCTCCGCCGAAGGAAAGGGTATCCTTGACAGGAATCTCTGGCATTTTGTGTTTCCCGGTGTTGCAGCCAGGTCTATCTCCGGTGAACCCCAGGTCCGGGATATGAGAGCATAGGCCTGGGGACTTAGAGACCACTCGTTGTTGGAGGTAAAATTCCTGCTCAGCGAGTCGGCCAAGATGTTCTGGACTCCCGGAACATAAACCACCCTTAAGTCCAACAGGTTCAGCTGTGCCCATTCTAGAACAGGACGGACCTCCTGCATCATGGACCTGCTTCTGGTGCCCCCCTGCCTGTTGATATAGGCGACAGCCACTTTGTTGTCCATCTTCAGAAGGACATGCTTCTCCCTCAAGTGAGAACTGAAGGCCAGGAGAGCCTGAAACGCTGCTTTCATCTCCAAAACATTCGACACTGAGTCCTGTGTCCTGAATGGCCAGCAGCCCTGGGCCGCATAGTTCTGATAGTGAGCCCCCCATCCCTGCAGACTGGCATCTGAGGTCACTATCTCCTGATGTGGAGTGATTATGTGCTTGCATCTTCTCAAGTTGCGAGGTCGTGTCCACCAATGCAACGATTGTTTTACCTCCTGAGAGATGGAGATCGGCTGGGACATTGACGTACCATTCCACTGGCGCAGAAAGGATATTTGGAGAGGCCTTGAATTCCATTGCGCCAACTGGACCATTGGAATGGTGGACGCTAAGGAGCCCAGGATACTGAGGCATGCTCTGGCCGGTAGCATTGTAGCCGAGATTGCCCTCTTCACCCTCTGTATTAGGAGAGGAATTTTTTCCCGTGGAAGCTCCACTGTGTTCTCCCTTGTGTCCAGCTCGGCCCCCAGAAAGACCATTCTCTGAGTGGGATGGATGTTGCTTTTTTTCCAATTTATCAGCCACCCTAGGGACTGTAACGTGGAGACCAGAACTTCCCGATGTTGGATGAGAGACTCCTTGCCGTCTGAGAGAAGCAGGATGTTGTACAAGTAATGGTGGACCCTTAGTCCCTTTTCTCTCAAGTGGGCTATTACAGGTAATAGGACCTTCATAAATGTCCTGGGTGCGGTGGAGATCCTGAACGGGAGACTTCGGAATTGGAAGTGCCGACGGTTTAGAGTGAAACAGAGGAATTTTTGGAATTCGGTGTGGATAGGGATATGTAGGTATGCGTCCTGGAGGTCGATTGAAAGCATCCAATCTCCCCGGTTTATTGCTTGGAGGATTGATTGTAGGCTCTCCATCTTGAACGTTTCTATCCGGATTGACCGGTTGAGGTTCTTTAGGTCCAAGACTGGACAAAAGTCCCCTGACTTCTTTTTTACTAAGAAGAGTGGGGAATAGAAACCTTTTCCTCTTTGTTATGGTGGGACCTCCACTATTGCTCGCTTTTGGAGCAGGTCTTGGATGTACTGGACTAAAGACAGCCTTTTCTCTCGGGAAGGAGGAAGTTTGGTTGAACAAAATTGATCCCTTGGGGGGCGACCTTTAAATGACCACCTGTGTCCGAAATGGATGGTGGATACTGTCCACGGGTCTTTTATCATTCCCGCCCAAACCAGTTTGAACTTTGTGAGTCTGGCACCCACCACTGCTGGTTGGGTGGGCATACCTTTAAAAAGACTTCTGGTCATTGGAGGCAGGGGTTTAGGGTTTCTGGAATTTGAGGAAGGATGTCTGAGGGTTCTTCCAACTTCTCCTGTATTCTTTCCCGGGCCTATAGGATTTTGCATCCCTATATCTCTCCGGGAGATTGCGCCTAAGGGGAGGCGGCCTTTGTTGTTTTGGTCTTCTGTTTGATGGGATGAGACCTGACTTTCCGCCTGTCACTTTAGAAATTGCAGCATCCAGCTTTCCCCCGAAGAGGCTTACCCCATCGTACGGAATTTGGCACCAATTGGATTTTGAGGCAGGGTCGGCCAACCAGGGTTTAAGCCATAGCGCCCTTCTGGCCATTACACTGGCTAGCATGGACCTTGATGCGGATCTAATAGTGTCCACGGAGGCTTCCGCCACAAAGTCCCCTGCAAGGCTAAGTTCTTGTAGGGCCTTAATGATTTGATCTTGATCTGCTCCCTCAGTGACAAGTTTTGTGGTACTTGAAGACCAACTGGAAATAGCTTTCCCGACGGCGGCCAGTGTCACTGCTGGTCTGCAGGCGCCACCTGCAAACAGGTAAGCCCTTTTAAGATCTGTATCGACCTTCCTGTCCAGTACGTCTCTAAACGTCACTGCGTCTTCAATGGGGAGCGTCACGTGTCTGGCTAGGCGCATCAAAGAAGCGTCTACTACTGGAGCGGAAACCAAAGGAGATACCTTGGGTTCCTTCAGCGGGTACAATTTGGCAAGTCTGTTGGATAGACTAATCTTCTTTTCGGGGTTCTGCCATTCCTCTTTAATCAGCTCATCTAGCTCCTTGATGAATGGAAAAGCTTCTGGAACTCTTTTGAGATTCGGGAAATACTTCCTCTGTTTTTGCTGTAACTCCTCTGGTTCCTCCCAGTTTATCGCTTCCTTGACCGATTTCACAAAAGGTCCTATAAGCGAAAAATCAAATCCAGCTGCTGCTTCCAGCTATTCATCGTCTGACGGGACTTCTTGTTCCCTTGATGTACTGGGATGGGATGGTGAGGCGCTCTGGGCTGTAACCTCCACATCTGGAGTTGAGACATGCCGAGCAGGAACTCCCGTAGGCTCTATAGTATCCAGCTCTTTCTCCCTGGTGGCTTTATCAATACATCTGCGGCAAGCCAGTTTGTCTGGTAGGGCTGTGGCCCCGCATACCCAACAAGCATTCCCGGCCGGATGGGAGGGGTGCACAGGAGACTGGTGTCTGCGTGCAGGGGATCTTCTGTGGTAGGAAGGTCTATGCCTTGAGTGGGATCGACTCTTTCTACGGTTTCCCCTGTGGCCTGAGCGACTTCTTCCACGTGAGCGGCTTCGCCTATGGCTGGAGCGGCTTCTCCTGTGTGAGGTCTCTCTTCGCCTTGATTTTGATGACCTTGATGACCTGATAGGGCTGACCAATTAGGCAGCCTTAGTATGATCCTGCTCTATTTTTCGATCTTCACTACTTACCATGGGAATCCCCCCCCTTACCTATTTGGCTGATGGTGATCTGCTGGGGAAGCGGCCTCCATAGAAAAGGAAGGTGATACACCTGGGAGAGATACAGGCAGGTATAAACATGCAAGCAGACAAGAAAGAAACGTGCATGGAGAAAGGAAACCACTTACCCAGGAGGGGTGAAGGTCAGGAGTGTAAATAAGCTGAAATGTAGGCAGAGTACCTTTCAGGGAACAGGAGGAGCACAGAATGACAGTCTGGATCCTTTTAAAATTGCCGCCATGGCCGCCGAGGCCACGTCCCGCTCGCCACGCTCGGCGCCATCTTGGAACCTGGCAAAAGCGAAAGGACGCCCTGAGGCTGTGTACTGCGCATGCGCGGAAGTGCCGAGACACTCAGCGCGCCAAGGGGAGGCACACAGGGACTACAACACCCAGGAAATCACACACAGCAAGGTGAAAATGTTTCCGGAGACAGCTGCACAACAACTAAGCCTATTTAAGGCTTATACTGGAGCCACAACATACCCCTGAGACCACCAGAGTGGGGTTCCTTCCATCTAGCTAATTTAGAGGCTGTACAGGTAAGGACTTTCACCCAGGAGAGGCTAGAACCTGGTTGGGGCGAATGCGGTAAGGGGGTGCTTCTTAATCCGTTTGGTCCTGACAGGTGAGGAAAAATAAGAGAATACTGGGGCGGGGGCCCTCTCTACAATTTATAGCTATGTGGTCCTATCAGGTTGTGGGGGCGGAGTCACAACCCAAATGCTGCCATGATGCGACAGGAAAAGTATTTGTGGCTATTGTTGTTTATTTCTTTTCAAATAATTTGTATTATTTTCAAACTAAAAGGGGTATAAAAACATAATGAGATTGACACATAAGTACAATTGTCTCCCATACATAGAAAGAGTAAGGAATATAGAACACATCATATGAAAAGGGGAGGAAAAGCAAATGCAAATCAAATTTCACAACTTAGGTTGCAGGCAGTGCAGGGCTGGTGCAAGGATTTTTGACACCCTAGGCAAAACCTAATTTTGCCGCCCCCCCATTGGCTCCACACCCGACTCCACCCCCTTTGCTTTGCCCATGTATACCCCACCTTTTTAGTGAAGAACCCATCAAATGCAGCCCACCAGCGCCCATCAAATTCAGCCTCACCAGCGTCCATCAAATGCAGCCTCACCTGTGTCCATCAAATACAGTCTGACCTGTGCCCATCAAATACAGTCTCAGCTGTGCCCATCAATGCTGCCTCACCTGTGCCCATTAAATACAGTCTCATCTGTGCCCATCAATGCCGCTTCACCACTGCCAATCAATGCAGCCTCACAGGGGGGGCGAAGGGCCTCGGTACATACTTGGCATTTGGGATTTGGCAGATCAGTGAATATAGATATACACAAACATTTGCAAATTGCATGTCATTGTCAATATATAATATACAATCTCATTATCTAAGACAGACAGCAACAGTTTTTGCTCACCACACCATGTGAGGTGATGGTCTTGGGCTCAGAAAACTTGTATCGACGTGACCCTGTGCTGCTTGCTGCCTGTTCTTTGTTTGCATGGTCGAACCAATCTAGAATTCTGCTTTACGCTATACCTGCATCTGTGTCAGGCGCCTCTTCCAGGCTCCAACTCCACCTGTCCCCAAGCCCAGAGAACTGCCACCAGGCACCATGCTATGTTGTCCCATCATGATTTACTCCACTGCAGCAGTGTGAGTGTGACAAGGCCAGGAGAGCATCCTGGGGGGGTGCTTCCTGGACACACACGTCAGAGCGACAGAGAGCGCCCTCGGGGGTGCGCTGACGGCACTGTACACACACATCATATCAGAGTGGAGAGCACCCTGGGGGGTGGGCTGGACTTGGACACTGTCACATGTCACTCACTGTCAGAATGATCTCTGCTCCAAGTCAGGGGCAGGGATGGGTGCTGCAGTTGAAAAACATCAGAGCAGTGGGGCCCGGGGGGGGGGTGGGAGTGCTGGACTGTACAGTGGACACATATTACACAGTGTCAGAGCGTAGACAGGAGAGGGGGCGATGCCGCTGCTTCACACATGTCATAGTGGCTGCCTGGTGTTAGTTGCAAGCTGTGTGGACTGTCAGTGCAGGAGTAGTAAAACCAGCGGTCGGGCGCCCTAGGCGGCTGCCTAGTCCACCTAGCGGTAGCACCGGCCCTGAGGCAGTGACATACAAATCAGCTTATGTGACTTCAAACGTTAGAGCCAACAAGTACAAAATCTGCAGGCAAACAAGTTACCCGCAAGTGAATGGGACCCTGCTGGCCCTAGTTAATATGTGTGAAATGTTTTATCCAATCCAATGTGTCAATTTGAGACAGAGCAAACCTGCCCAGATTAGGCAAACAGGAAGAATATCTCTAGAGAGAGGTCCTCTCCATTGCCCCGCCCCAGTCCAAATCACAGGCACTGCATTGCCTGGGGCGTTGCGACAGAGTGGAAGGCAACCCCTCCAGAAGATGAAGAAAAAGAAAGATAATAAAAGGGGACAGAACCAAGTAACCATCCGTTCTCTACGAAAAATAAGGACAACACTAGTCATTTCCCAAGAGGTAGGAGATCCATGGATCCCAAACCTTTTTAAACAACTTTACTTTGTCATTAAGAAGTGCAGAAATTTATGATTTCATTTATCATGATCCAAGATAGCTTAGCTTTGACCATATCAAGTGGGATATAGATGACTTCCTAGATTGTGCGATGGTAATTTGTGCCGCTATAAATATAAAGGAAATCAACCTTTTCACATATCTCTTGAATTTATTGAATTTACGTGAGGCGCATAGTTTGTGCCACAAGCTCAGTGAAAAGGATAAAGTAGGGCACAGTATGGGAGGCCTATCTCTAGCCAGTAGCCACAGGTGGCTGGCATGGAAGGATACGGGTAGGATTCTATAGATATCCATTGGAGAAAATATTAGAGAGTGTGAAAACAAATCAATTGAGCCATTTGAGCAGCCTGAAAGTATTTCAAAAGGTCAGGGACTCCCAGGTAATGTTCATTTCAAGATAAAATTTGTCCTATTTCTCCCTCCCATATTGCGGCCTAACCAAGCTGCTTACATATTGTCCAGCAACTGAACAATATTTGTGCCTATTTTCTTTCAGATAATACACTCTAATTTTATTGCAAAATAAAACCTGTCTGGCTTTTTATTTGCTGCTTATTCAAGTGCTTGTATACTGACTAATGATGGGCCTAACACCCCCCGCTTCGATTTGTGCCAGAACTCTTGAACATTGCGAAAGTTCTGGCCCCAACAGTGAATCCTATTAAAATCTATGGGACTCAAACTTGAAAAATCAAAAGTCCCCATTTTGAAGGCTTATATGTAAGTTATTGGCCCTAAAAAGGGTATGGGGGTCTGGGTACTGCCCTAGGGGACATATATTAATGCAAAAAAGTTTTTTAAAAATACTGTTTTTGAAGGAGCAGTGATTTTAGTGATGCCTAAAGTGAAACAATAAAAATGAAAAATTCCTTTAAATGTAGTGCCTGGGGGTCCCCTTAGCCTATCTGTAAAGTGGCAAATCTGTACCCTGTATAGAACCTGCTGCAGCAAAACTGACATTTATAAAGAAAAAAAAATACATTTAAATTGATTTTACCTGCAAGCTTTCTTTATTTTGTTAACAATGGCTTGGGGATCCAGTCTGTATGATGAGGCCACAATTTAGTGCACTCGGAACAAGATTAGAGATTTTTTGGATAAATTCTGATGTCTCTTTGGCAGACTTTGGATGGAAATAAAGTTTTGCACCACAGTGAGCAAGCCTTATGTGAAGAAGCCAAACTATAGTACACTCAAGGCCAGATTAACAACTCTTTTTTTAGATAAAGTCTGGTTTCTCTTTTGCAGTCTTTGGATAGAAGTAACAAGTGCGGAAAAAATGGTCTTTGGGTGTTGATGGTGCCTTTACTCCGTAATTTTCTAGAGGTACTCTTGATGAAAGCAAGAATTGGCCTTGCTGTAAAGAAAGTTTAATTATATGCAGTTTTGCAGATTCGAGACCCCAAAAACACTCAATCAGCGACATCAGCATCAGGGGCTTGATTGCTGCTGCTAACCAGGACTGATTCATTTTGACAAATGTCAGCTGTGGACAGACATACTCTTTTATCTGAACACTGTGTTAGAAAATAATCCAGAATTAGACTAAATCATCACACTAGACAGCGCTAATGTTGAGCAACTAAAACATGTGGCCAACAACACATGCAAAGGAAAATCCTATAACAGAAAAGTCCCTTAGGAGAAAGTCCCTTATAAAGGGCAGTGATGTAAAGTTCAGGGTGTAGTTCATAAATATTAATCAGGTGATCATGAAAACATTCCTCAGCATGCACCTTCCACCGATCACTAGGAAATCCACCCAGTGCAAACACTCTCCCCCTAGGGGGTTAAACTCACCAGAATTGGGGAGTAATAAAGCATTCAGAATAAAAATCTTTGCCAGCAGCTTGTTGTTAACATCACTTCATGAAGGGTCACAGATTTCCAGGGCTCATAATAAGTCAAAAAACGGAAAGAAAAGTGCACATAGCGTAATCCCGTTTATTGACTGTATACCCTTCCACAAGTAAAAACAACAACCCCCCTTCAATAAATATACGTACATCAAATAAGCTTTAAAAGAGAGCAATCATTCAAGCAGGCAGGTAGTGAGATTGTGTAAACTTCACCATGAGAAGTCAGCGCCGCTACACAGGAGACGATGGTTACTTCCTGGTTGTGCAGTAGACTCAGGTGGAGCGCACACGTCACTTCCTACGTCGCGTAAGCCACGCCCTGACGCGTTTCATCATATCCTGACTTCAACAGAGGGCGTCATATGTAGCGGCGCTGACTTCTCATGGTGAAGTTTACACAATCTCACTACCTGCCTGCTTGAATGATTGCTCTCTTTTAAAGCTTATTTGATGTACGTATATTTATTGAAGGGAGGTTGCTGTTTTTACTTGTGGAAGGGTATACAGTCAATAAACGGGATTACGCTATGTGCACTTTTCTTTCCGTTTTTTTACTTATTATGAGCCCTGGAAATCTGTGACCCTTCATGAAGTGATGTTAACAACAAGCTGCTGGCAAAGATTTTTATTCTGAATGCTTTATTACTCCCCAATTCTGGTGAGTTTAACCCCCTAGGGGGAGAGTGTTTGCACCGGGTGGATTTCCTAGTGATCGGTCGGTGGAAGGTGCATGCTGAGGAATGTTTTCATGATCACCTGATTAATATTTATGAACTACACCCTGAACTTTACATCACTGCCCTTTATAAGGGACTTTCTCCTAAGGGACTTTTCTGTTATAGGATTTTCCTTTGCATGTGTTGTTGGCCACGTGTTTTAGTTGCTCAACATTAGCGCTGTCTAGTGTGATGATTTAGTCTAATTCTGGATTATTTTCTAACACAGTGTTCACATTTACGTATTTTGTTTGAGACAGCTGCTTTGCCTTATCCCGGGTCTCCTCTCTGCTTAACGGCAAAGTGGAGTCTAATCTTATATATGTATTTATGAATGGTTTTGAATATCTATATAGCTGCAAATTGATGTTTATTCACATTTATGCACTTTTGAATGTTTATATACATCTGCATTTCGGATCAGCATAGTGACCTGGCGCTGAGTAGTGTTTCTGCAGGCCTGGTGAAACACTTGTAGTTTTTTATACTCTTTTATCTGTCACAAAACCTCCAGCAGCACCGCATGCTTGTTTGGAAAGCACGTTGGATGCAGGGCAGCCTAGCGGCTCAATTGCATACTGGGCAAGTTCTGGCAAGTGGTTTATTCTCATGACCCAGTAACCCAGAGGATTGTCTACTGGAAAACTCTCCAAGTCTGTTTTTGTCCCTAGATAATCTTCCACCATATGGTCCAGATGCTGCCGATGGGATGTTGAAGAATTTTTGAAATGCATCAACTTAGGCGGCCCCCTTCTCCACCGCTCCTTTGACCAACAGAAGCCTCAAAACTACATTTTCCACGAGACTGTAACCTACCAGAGTTTGGAAAGGTGTTACATAAACTCCTCTTTAAGGTGTCCTCAAAATATTTCATCCTGTGCTCCCTCTGCAAGGGCAGGATGAGTTCTGAGACTTTCCCCTTGTAATGGTGGTTAAAAAGGGTTGCCAACCAAAAATCCTTCTCCTTGATGCCACAAATTCTCGGATCCTTTTGCAGGCTTTGAAGAATAAGGGAGTCCATGCACCGCAAGTTTGCGGAGGCATGAGAAGCAGAGTCCTTGGGGTCACTGGGGATTACAGTATCTGGAACTACCTCTTCCCAGCCACATACTACTCCCAAGGTTTCTGGGGGCTGAGAACCATCTCTTAGGGTTTGGCGTATGTCTTCCTCTCCTTCAATGCCTCCAAAACTGCCAGAATGCTTCTCCTCCTTCCTCTCCTCTTGTGTGTTCTGTGGCATTGCAAGAATGGTGTCTGCATAAAGCAGACC
This sequence comes from Aquarana catesbeiana, assembly GCF_042186555.1. Classification (NCBI taxonomy): domain Eukaryota; kingdom Metazoa; phylum Chordata; class Amphibia; order Anura; family Ranidae; genus Aquarana; species Aquarana catesbeiana. The sequence continues at coordinate 95,309,547 of NC_133336.1, read as the reverse complement.
TTGAGAGGAAAGGAAGTCCTCCTTTTCCTCCTGCTGCTCTGCCTCGAGTGCCCTGTCCATAACGCCACACAGAGTATGCTCCAGCAGGAACACAGGAGGGAATGTGTTACTGATTCATGCATTGTCACGGCTCACCATCCTTGTTGCCTCCTCAAATGGTGACAGTACAGTGCATGCATCCTTTATCAGTAGCCATTGGCATAGGGAAAAAGAGCTGAGCTCCCCTAAGGCTGTCCTTATGCCATACTCACAGGTACCCAATGATGGCCATCTGCTGCATGTGCAGATGCTACAGCATTGCCAAAGCTGCTACAGCATTGCCAAAGTTGAGTTCCACCTGGTGGGCATGTCACAAATCAAGCAGTTTACTGGCAGGTGGAATTCCCGCTGAATTTCAGCCAACCGTACACTGGCTGTGTATGACTACCTAAAATGGCTACAGACTCTTCTGGCCTGCCTTAGAAGATCTTGCAACCCTGGTTACCTGTTTAAGAAATGCTGCACCACCAAATTGAGGATGTGTGTCAATTTTCCCTGTCGAGGGGCAGACAGAAGGTTAGTGCCATTATCACACACCACCATTCCTGGCTCAAGCTGCCATAGTGTGAACCACCTCTGGGCCTGCCCCTGCAGAGCTGAAAGAATCTCTGCTCCGGTGTGGTACCTGTCCCCTAGACAGACCAGCTGAAACACTGCAAGGCATCTTTTAGCCTGACTTGTTGAATAGCACCTTGAAAGCTTAGTGGGTACTGGTGGTTCATAGGACAATTCGGCAGAGGAGGGCATGGAGGAGGAGGAAGAGTAGGGGAGGAGCTGACAGATCTCGCATCATCACCACCAGCTGTATGGAAATGTGGCAGCAAAACAAGCTCTAGCAGTCCTGTTCTGCATCCTTCCTAGTTCCAAGCAGAGTTACTCAGTGTGTTGTGAGCAAAATATATTGTCCCTAACCATGCTTGCTCGACCACGTGTCAGAAGTAATGTGGACTTTCCTGCTCACTGCCTTGTCCAACGATGCCAAAACATTGCCTTCCATGTGATGGTACAGCGCTGGAACAGCCTTACCTGCAAAGAAATAGTGACTGGGAACCTGCCATTGTGGTACAGCACATTCTGCAAAATTAATGGAAGGGGGCAGAATCCACCAGACAGAAAGGCAGGAGTTGTAAGGCCAACAATTAGGACAAGCTGCAATTTATACGCTAGGCATGTGGGTGGCAGGGAGTGCATTTTTTTCCCATGCAGCTGGGGCAGAGAAATTTGCCTGCTATACTCTACAGCTGGTGGTGTGCTGCTGGCAGACGTGTTGCAAGGACCAGTGACACCCTTTGCTATACCACCAACCCTGTCAGTAGAGGCTGCTGAGAGGTCATGAGATATAGCGGGGGTAGACATGAAAGGTGAGGAGTGAGGAGGAGAAGAATTGTGTCTCTTTTGTGTGGCTCTTTTGCCAACGGGCGGAGTGGTGGGAAGTTAAATGCTTTGTCAAGCATGTGGTACCCAAATGGCTGGTGTTTTTGCCACACTTGATCCTCTTGCAGCAGAGTTTTGCAACAGTGCGATCGGCTGCACATGTGCTAAAAAAAGGCTCACACAGCTGAGCTGTGGGAAGTGGACCGGGAGATCACAGCTCCACAATCTGATGGAATAGGGTGGCTGCTCTCTTCTCCTCCGAGATGGCTGCCTCTAGAGGATATCCAGCCTTGTTGGGGTTGGGCCTCCCCATCACTTTCCTCCTCTGCTCTATCTGGCACCCAAGTCACGTCAGTGACCTCATCATCATCACCCCCTCCATCCTCATCAACCCTGGAGCCAACTTGGCAATACGCTGTGGCTGGGGGAACATGAATGACAATTAGTTGTTTATCAGTGCTCTCCCCTCTCTGTAGGCTCCCTCACTTTCTCTACCTCAGAACCAACATCAGAATCAAGTAATGCATGTGCATCCTCAATAAGCAAGTGGCTGACGCTGTGTTCAAATAATTCAGCGTACTCCTCCATGCATGATGCTGGGGCTATTACAAGAGTAGCTGTGGACAAGGAGGCAGAATAAGCCACTCTGACAGCTGTGGTGGACTGTGCACTAGTGTCAGCTTGGGTCATAGCGGATGAAGAGGATGAGGATGGTTTAGTAAGCCAGTTCACCACCTCCTCTGCATGCTGTGGCTGGATAGCATGGGCAGCATCACTAAACAGAGACAAACGTGCCCTGCCTGAGGACGGACCATGTCCTCCATGTCTGCTTGTGAACACAGACACTACTGGTCCCCTCATTGTGCCATGGGAATGTCTACGTCTCCTTGTTGGCCTGCCAGACATGATAGGGGGCTTATTAGCCAAATTTAGTGCACTTTATTGAATTAATGAAAAGCAGAGTTTGGTGCACTTTAACCCCTTCCCGCCGAGCGTACGCAGCTGTGCGTACTCGCTTTTCGGGGGTTATACCGGGATGATGCCCGCAGCTGCAGGCATCATCCCAGTACTGTTTTTTAGAGCCGGCGATTGGCTTTCCAGGTATAACAACCGATGCAGCTTAAAGCCGCTCGGCTGTTATACCGGAGGAGCGGGAGGGGACGTCCCCCCTCCCGCCGCCTCCCGCCACTCTTACCGGGTCTTCCGTTCCATCGGTAGGCCCGATGACCAATCGGCTGCCTCCGGCGGCTGGGGACGGACTGTAACGAAGCTGTGAGTGGCTTTGTTCCAGCCTCCTAATAGTAGACACGGAAGCGACATCATGACGTCACTTCCCGTTTACTTGGCTGCCAATGGCACCAGTTTTAAAAAAATATACAGTATTCAGAATCGCCGAAAATGAATACTGTGAAATGCAAAGGAGGGATCGGGGGTCTTTTAGAAGCTTATGTAGCTTGTGCTTGTGCTACACATGTTACATACATGTTGCAGAGCACTGCAGAGCAGGGTGAAACTTGGACGGAAGTTTCCTTTTACATGTGGAGGTCCAATGTTAAATGACTCAGACGGTGCTATACCTGGACAAGAATCCATATTGAAGCTTCGGATAGCATCAACTCTTATATTTACAAACCTTGCAGTTGCAATCTGCTACATATGATTTCCTGTGATCACCAGGCAAATTAAATAGGCGAGCTTCTCTTTTTGACATTACCGTGCGATACTGGTGTTCTTGGTGGGCACCTATCGGCACTCCCACTGGCAGTGCCTCATTCATTTGTTCAAGTTGCATGATGGAACATTCTGCATGTAAGACAAAACTATGACTGTATATACTCTCACCAAATATCCCTGACGAAGGTGCTTGAACCAGAAATGCGTTGGGTACCGGAGGCCACTCTGTACTGGAAAGTAATTTTTTATGTCGTGCAAATCATGTAACCTGTCATGTGTTTTTTGTCTTTCTGTTTTTCTTTTTTGATTTTGTAATATGTATATTTTTTGATATGCTTTTTTAAACAAACGATCATTTTACGATCGAATGATTTTATGTATACACAATAAATATATTTTCTACTCTACTTATGTCTTTGGTTGTTGCCTATAAAGTCCCAATGAAGTGGGTCTTTCTTTTCTAATATAATAGGGATGTGGCAACAACACACTAGTCTGATGCGGTGAAATACCTTCTTTGCACGTTACATATGACCACACATGCTGGAGTGAGAGCAATAATTCTAGGCCCATTAGTCATGGTTAACTCTAAATGAATGACCTGTAGAGGCTTTTAAGTGCTGCCTATAGAAAATTTAGGGTACTGAAGTTTGTTAGCGTTTCACGGGCACGCACAATTTTAAAGTCCGAGATGTTGGGTATCTATTTACTTGGTGCAATCTCATCTTTTATATTTTACCAAAAATTTGGTAATTTATTGTGTTTATAAACCCTAAATTAACTTAGTGTATTTTTACTGACATTTTGCGTTTCCTAAAGCGTTACTCTAATATCATTTGACATAAAAAATTGAAACTATTACTATTTTATTTTTTAGGGTGTCTACTTTCTGAAAATTAATCATGTTTGGGGGTTTTATGTAATCTTTAGATCTAAAATGATTTTTTTAACGTTTGCATAAAATGCAAAAATGGCTCTGGCAGTAAAGAGGCTAAAAGCATTCTTTCCTTGCTGTATTTTACAGTATTTAGAAAACATTTTTTGCTTTGTTAAATGTTTCCTGTGCTAGTGCCCAGCTTTCCATGACCTTTTTTGACAATAGTTTGCCCATTAGCCTTTAAAATGGCCAGAATTTAGTATACAGATTTGTTCCTAAAGACTTCAATAGGATTCACTGCTAAGTTTGGGTTTTGCGAATTTCAAACAGGATTCAATGAACCCCCGGGATTTGAACCCAGACAGATTCACCCATTCCTACACACCAGGCCAGGAAGAAATTACAGATGATCTTCAGTGGTATTGCAAATGCTCCTCAATCAAGAAAGGAACATAGTCATCAGTTCAAGGAGGAATCACGTTGACATCCTTTCTCAGGTACCCATTGCTCTAGGAAGAGCATTAACCAGTTGCCGACCAGGCCATAGCCGAATGACGACTGCAGCGCGGTTGGACAACTCTGGGATGGCGCACTATGATTACCACTTGATCTCTCTATCACCATCAACAAACTGGCATCATGCCCAGTTCTCTCCCTCCTCACACCAATTGTGTGAGGAGAGGAAGGTGAAGCTGCAACGTGAGGCTGCTTGAGAGCGGAAATGTGCCTCATCAGTGCTCAGGAGTGCACCAGCAGTGCCAAGGTTAGTGCCCCATCAGAGCCCAGCAGTGTCAAGGAGTGCCCTATTAGAGCCCAGCAGTGCCAAGGAGTGCCCCATCAGTGCCCACAACGGAGCCCAGCAGTGCCAAGGAGTGCCCCATCAGTGCCCATCAGAGCCAAAGAGTGGCCCAGCAGTACCCAGCAGTGCCCCAGCAGTGCCACATCAGTGCCTAAGAGTGCCCCAGCAGAGCCACATCTGTGCCCAGCAGTGCTCTACAGTGCCACTTAAGTGCTCCTTGCATGTTGGGCCTCCTGTATGTAGCCAGGCTGTGTAAAAATCTCACACATGTGGTATCACCATACTCAGGAGTAGTAGAATGTATTTTGGTGTGTCATTTGTGGTATGCATATGCCATGTGAGAGAAATAACCTGTTAATTTGACAATTTTGTGATAAAAAAATTGTGGGAAAAAAATACAATGTGAAAAAACTTGCCATGCCTCTTACTAAATACCTTGGAATGTCTACTTTCAAAAAGGGGGTCATTTTGGGAGTATTTGTACTTTCTGGATTGTTAGTGTCTCAAGAAATTAGGACATCAGTACATCAGGTGTGATCAATTTTCAATGGCACCATAGCTTGTAGAGTCTATAACCTTCACACAGACCAAATAATATACACTGGTTTTGGTTATTTTTACCAAAGATATGTAGCAGTATAAATTTTGGCCAAAATGTATGAGGAAAAATTACTAATTTGCTAAATTTTGTAACAGAAATGAAGAAAAAATTATTTTTTTTACAAAATTCTCCACCAAAAGAAAGCTCTATTTGTGTGAAAAAAGGACAACATTTTCATATGGGTATAGTGTTGCATGACCGATTAATTGTCATTCAAAATGTGAGAGCACTGAAACCTGGTCAGAGTTGATGGGAAATACAGGGCAATCTTAGAAGAAAACCTGTTAGAGTCTGCAAAAGATTTGAGACTGGGTAGAGGTTCACCTTCCAGCAGGACCCTAAACTTACAGCCAGACCTACAATAGAATGGTTTAGATCAAATCATATGCATGTGTTAGAACGGCCCAGTCAAAAGTCCAGACCTGAATCCAATTGAGAATCTGTGGCAAGACTTGAAAATTACTGTTCACAGATGCTCTTCATCCAATCTGACAGAGCTTGAGCTATTTTGCAAAGAAGAATGGGCAAAAATGTCACTCTCTAGATGTACAAAGCTGGTAGAGACATCCCCAAAAAGACTTGCAGCTGTAATTGCAGTGAAAGGTGGTTCTACAAAGTATTGACTCAGGGGGGCTGAATACAAATGCATGCCACACTTTTCACATATTTATTTGTAAAAAAAAAATTAAAACCATTTATCATTTTCCTTCCACTTCACAATTATGTGGCACTTTGTGTTGGTCTATCGCATAAAATCCCAATAAAATACATTTACGTTTTTGGTGACATGACAAAATGTGGTAAATTTCAAGCGTAGGAATACTTTTTCAAGGCACTGTACAGGCAGTCCACGAGTTGCATGCATCCAACTTGCATATGACCTATACTTACAAATGGAAGGAGACAACAGGAAGTGGGAGGAAAGCTACTCCTAGGAAGGGAAATTCACTCCTATAAGTTATCATAGGAAAAAAGGAGTCTCCACTGAAGATTTATAATCAATCTCCATGACAACCCAGAAATTTCCAAATCCAATTGTCACAGGGACAGAAAGTGAGGTGAAATCTTCTGAACAGAGGCACAGAAAGCAAAACAAACATTACGGGGTGTTAACCCTTCCCTAGGCTATCCAAAAAAATATTTTTTTCACTTAAAAATGTACCTGTTCCAACTTACATACAAATTCAACTTTAAGTGATTGTAAAGCTTTCATTTTTTTCATTAAAATAATAAATACTTACCTGCTATGTGCAGTGGTTTTGCACAGAGTAGCCCGGATCCTCCTTTTCTCAGGTCCCATGCCGTCGCTCCTGGCTCCACCCTCCTGTCAGGTGCCAGCAGCTTGCTATGGGGGCACCTGAGCTGAGCCGCTGCTCTGTGTGTCCATTCACACGTGATGCTGTGGCATGGCCCCACCCCCTCCATCTCCTGGTTGAATCACTGGCTATGATTGACAGTGCGAGTCCCCGGAGAGGCAAGGCTCTCATGAACATCGCTGGATCAAGAGGGGGCTCAGATAAGTATTGGGGGGGGGGGGGCTGCTGCACACAGGTTTTTTTTATCTTCATGCACAGAATGTATGAAAGTAAACGTGTGCCTTTACATCCACTTTAAGAACAAACCTACAGAACCTATCATGTTTGTAACCAGGGGGCTGCCTGTAATACTGCCTGGGTGCTTTATTTCATAATTACATTTTTGTTCCAAACAAAAAAAAATGCTGCAATAGAATGTGTTTTCTGGATTGAGTTTTATTTTTTATCACCTACGTACAATATAATAAAACTACACCTCTATCAAAGATTACCCTGTCCACAGAGTGACAATGTTGCTGCGTAATTTTACTGTGGAATGAACAGCGTTGTCACTCTTAAAAAGAAAGTGGGAAAAATATATAGCCCACAGCCAGGATTAACAAGTAATACAACCTATTTTAAGAGAGAAAACCTACTACTGACAGCCGGTGTCATTCATGTCTGTTTTTTTTTTTTCCATAGTTACATTTTAACTGACACTCATCTCTTGTAGATGGCACATACTGCTAATTTGAAGTCTGCTTGGTGTTACTTACCTTTGCAGCTGAATGTATTTGCAATTTAACAAATTCTTTAATAAACTCCATCTTTATATGATGTTTCTTACATTATCTTTTTAAAGCATATCCTACAGTTGAATTTTCTAATTGACTCCAAAGACTCCAAAGATTATTTATTTATTTTATTTCAGGTACTTATATAGTGCCGTCAATTTACACAGCTCTTTAAATATACGTTGTACATTCACAAAAGTCCCAGCCCTCAAGTAGCTTACAATCTAAGGTCCCTATTGCTGCGTAATGTTCGATGGGAGCTTGTTGTCGGAAATTACGACCGTGTGTAGGCTCCATCGGACATTTACCATCAGAATTTCCGGCAGACAAAATTTGAGATCTGGATCTCAAATTTTCCGACAACAAAATCCGTTCTCGCAAATTCCGATCGTGTGTACACAATTCCGACGTACAAAGTTCCACGCATGCTCTCAATCAATTATGAAACGAAAGCGATCGGTCTGGTAAAACTAGCGTTCGTAATGGAGATAGCACATTCGTCATGCTGCAAATTTTTAAATCTTTTAATGCAGCGCATTCTCCTCTTCTTTATAATGCTAGAATAATGAAGTTGTTTTGCTGCTGATATTCACACAGAGTTCTTAAAAAATGATTTCTTTATTATTTTTTGTGATTTCCTGAATATGTTTTTTTTTTTGTCAGATCTCCATAATAATGTTTTTAATTTTTGTTTATAGTGTTTTTTTATCAAGATCTCCTGCTTTTTTTTCTATTGTTCTCCATAATATTGTTTTTCATTTTATGTCAAGTTACCACAACACCATTATTATCTTGTATTTTTTTAACCTCTAGGAGGTTGGTTGGTGTTGGTGTCCCTTGTTAATTTCACATTGTATTTAGGAAATGTACCTGCCTACTCACAAACAAACTGTCCTTTTTTAAGTAAAACACATAGGCAAGTATTTGTGAATCCAAAATTCCATTTATTATGGGTCAGAGGAAGGCAACACTGGAGAAAATTGTGAAATTGGCAAAGCCTTTGTACAAAAGGGCACACATCAACTATTTTATGGCCAAAATTGGTAGCATGAGGAGTCCATATAATAGTGAGCACAATCGGGTTACAGACTACAAGAGATCAGGAACAGCAACAGATGACATAAATGTCCCAAGGCTGTGGTCATACAACAGCCTGCGTCTTTTGTCAGACCAGACTGAACCCAGGCCATCACACTCTTGTCTTCCTTCCACTCTTCCTTCCAGGCTGTGGTTTTGGAGTTGTGGCAGGAGGTGGAGGAGGAGGAGGATGGTCGAACTCACACAGGTGTGTTTTGTTTGTGAGTTGGCCCCTCAACCCCTAATTTAGGGACAGATACATCATTTCCTCACCGATGATGCATTGGCCCTCCTCCATTTCCTGCATTTTGCATGCAGCCATGGAGGCAAAGGCATCTTGAAGAGTGGGGGTGGTTCTGAGGGCAGCATTAGCCTCCCGAATCAGCCCAAGCTCTGTCTGCTCCATGTTACTCCCCTTCCTGGGCCTTTTGGTTGGAAGGCGGAGGGGAGGGACCTGGGATTCGGTCAAGCTACTGGGTTGGGCCACCTCCTGGCTGCCACTTACCCCCGCAACCTCCTGGCTACCACATTCCACAGCCTCCTCCTGGCTGCCACATTCCACCCCCTCCTCCTGGCTGAGGCTTTCCTGTGTATGAAAAAGGGACATAGTTTTATTTTTTTATTTGTCAATCACACACAATTTTCAGCTCATGACTGTTGCAAATTGAATGTTAACAAACAGAAAAGACTATCCTTCTGACCGCAGCATTTTTGATTCTTGTCCCAAACATTTTTGGCCACTACTGTCTATTGACATGTAAAACACTTTATTAAATTAGTGATCAATAATAACATCTAGTTAACATCATTAATTTTACAACAAGAAATTTGTATAACAATGATATACCTGGCTCAAGCTGAGCTCCCCCACTTCTTCCTGGCTGGAAGGCCCAGGTTGGACATCAGAAGCCTCAGCTGGGGTGGAAGGAAGCGTGGAAGGAAGAGTGGAAGGTAGGGTTGAGAGTTATTGCCTGACTTTAGTCTGGTCTGACAGAAAATAAAGTCTCTCATAGTACCAGAGCCTGGGTACATAAATGACATCTGCTGCTGGTCCTGATCTCATGGAATCCTGGACCTTATTGCGCTCCCTATTATAAGTGCTCCTCAGCCCACCAATTTTTGCCTCCAAATAGGGGATGGTTGCCGTAGGGATCTGCGGTTTCATCAACTCAAGCAGTTTCTCCAGCGCTGCCTGCCTCTTTTGTTTATGATTATAATGTGGATGTTTCACCTGCCACAGACAGGGCAGCTCCCTGTACTTGTCTATGAATAGAGGGAGGAAGTTTTGATCACTGAAGCCATCCATTTTCTCTGCAAGACACAACACAATACAAACCCTAATGTCAGGCTAAACTCTCCTAATCTTGTTCCAATATAGGCCTCAATCTAGAGGCAGTATAGGCCACTGATGCACCAAGTTAAACTTGTACCTTAGTTAGAACGATCAGTGCTTCCGCTACTCCTTCCTCTGCTCACAGATCATATGTACGACGCACGCATGTTACGCTTTATATACACTGCGCATGCGCGAAACTCCGCCCGCCCCTGACATTCTTTCTTGTCTATTCCGTGCCCCTTGTCTTTCAGCGCAGTGGGAGAGCACATGGGGGAGAAAGAGCAAGTGCATGCAGACAGCAGCAGCAGCAAGGACGAAAGGCCGGAGCCACGAACGTCCGATCCCGGAGGAGATTTAAGGCCTCAAATATGTCCTTAATAGAGATGGTGGAGATGGTGGACATCTTGAAGAGGGCCGACTATGATGGGAAGCATGGACCTTGCCCAGACCCAAATGTCAAAAAAGCTAAGATCATGGCTAAAGTTGTGAGAAGTCTGCACAGGAATTTTGGGGTACGACAATTCAAGGATCAATTGAGGAAACGCTGGTCAGACCTGAAATTGAGGAAGCAGGATCAGTACATAAAGATCAAGAGAGTTCTTCAAAAAAGTATTTGTTGTGTTTTCCTATTTTTATTATTACTCGCATGCTGCTCCATGTGCTTTTCTTTACTGTTGTACAGTTTAAAATGGGAAGTTTCAGGTTCGTGGGCATATGGATGCCTGCATATTTATAATACATGGTGTGTTTTTTTTATTTTAGGTGATGTGGATGTTGTGGAAGAAGATTCTCATTTCACAAGTGCAAGTGCACACGTCCTCATCAGGGAGATCATGTTGTGCAATCGTGATTTACAGAAGATCAAGGAAGACATCAATGATGTGGAAAAAAGACTCAAAAACATCATTGATGTTTTAGGCAGAATCTAAAACACCTCAAAATTCTTCTAGTTTGTTTCTATTTGTATTATTTTCACACATTTTAAATATTTTTTAGAAAGCTAAATTTTGAAGATTCACACAGTGTGTCAACATGTGCTATCTGCCAACATGGGATATCAAGGTACGCGTTTTGGGGGTGCAACCCCTTCCTCGCAACTAAAGTAGATGAGAGGAAGGGGTTGCACCCCTGAAACATATCCATTGATCCCCCATGATGGGAGCTAGCACATGTTGACCTTAGGCATGGGATCAGGAGGGAAATCCCCATTTTGACTCTCAATTTGTGTGCATCTTCAAAATTTGGCTTTCACAGGGGTGACATCACCCTATCTGATGAAGGCAAGATCAACACAGTTTGGACATACTAATGTCTGATATTGCCTTCACTTTGTCAAAGTTGAACTTTGTAAGCTCCTGAGTTGTGTATTGTTTTATGGTTTTAAACATGCCTGTTTTAACACAAAAAAAAAACTATTTGTACTGTCCAAAAAAATTTTATTTTTAAAATATGTTGGTTTGTTCAAAAAACATTTTCTAACACACATGTGAATGTGCACAGAGTAAAACGTTTTCTAATCAACAATGTGTGGCTTCTTTTTTCAATGCTCAATATCATTTTTTGGACTAAGTTGGTGGTTACACTGAAATGGGGGTTATTTACTAAAGGCAAATCCACTTTGCACTACAAGTGCACTTTCAGTGCAGTTTCAAGTGCACTTTTGCAGTGCACTTGGAGAGCGAAGTGGATTTTCCTTTAGTAAATAACTCCCACAGTGCTTTAAAATTTGCCACAATCATGCCATTTTCATGACTCTGCAAAATTCATTCACGGTGCTGAAAATGATGTATATTTTTAACAGTAATGCATTACATACATTAACAACAAAAACAAAGTGTGTGTGTGTAGCAGACCCACAACATAATAATAGTTCGCTGAAGAAGAGATTGTCACCTCATGTATCAAATAAATTACGTTTGCACTATTGAAGAAAGTGCCCCCCAAAAAAAGCCCATTGGAGAACCTAGGAGACAGCTAAAAGAAACACAAGCAGTAAATCTAAGTAAATCTTATTTACAGAATTGAACGCAAACATGAGTAGTGCCCGCATATGAAAACGGTGTTCAAACCACACATGTGAGGTATCGCCATGATCGGTAGAGTGAGAGCGATAATGCTAGCCCTAGATCTCCTCTGTAACTCAAAACAAGCAACCTGTAGAATTTTTTAAACATCGCCTATGGAGATTTTTAAGTGTAAAAGTTTGTCTCCATTCCACCAGCGTGCAATTTTGAAGCGTGACATGTTGGGTATTAATTTACTCAGCATAATATTATCTTTCACAATATAAAAAAAATTGGGCTAACAAAAAAGTGTATTTTTTCCAAAAAAAGTGCGCTTGTAGTCAGAGTCTTCGAGTTTAGAAAGTGATACTCCTAAGCACCAAGGCCTGAGGTGTGCCTTGGCCTGACTGGTCAGTATGCCTGAAAAGAGGGCATACCCTGAATGTAAGAAAAGTAATATGAGTAAGTATGAATATTGGGGGAAACGGGTGGGTGGGAACCCAGAACGCCCACGAGCCCTGACCTGACAGAGGAGGAGGCTTAAATAGCCCTCTCAGACTCCTCCCACAAATGCAGGCTAGCCTCCGGCCAGCCTTTGTACTTGTAGTCAGAGTCTTCGAGTTTAGAAAGTGATACTCCTAAGCACCAAGGCCTGAGGTGTGCCTTGGCCTGACTGGTCAGTATGCCTGAAAAGAGGGCAAAAAGACACAAATTTAGGTGAAAAGGGAAGGTAACAATCCATCAAGTGGAATAGTGCGTGCCCGGATGGCAACAGTATATAGCTGATAAGTGTCCGTTATGACAGGAGAAACCCCCGACTCGGTGATGAGACAGAACCCCTTGTAGAAACCTGCGAAGCTACCCCGAACCCAATGAAACGTCCCATGAACACTTGGGCAGAGCCTGAAGCCCGAGACGACCCAGATATGAGAATGAACTACTATGAATGAGCGGATGCGTGGGAGAAGAGGAGTCATTGCTGTCCCGAGGAGCCCCTGCAAAATGATAGCCGAGAAGATCAAAACTTTGCCCAGACCCTGGGAAGTGCTCCGTGAAACCCTCCCCCCAAGCCCTGGCCTACCCATACTGGTATGGGAAAGAGCGAGGGTAAGTGCAAAAGGACAACTGGCAGGTGTTCAAAAGGTAAATACCTGAAGGATGTGATGGAGTAGGTGGTTGAGGCCCAAACCCTAAGGCAATAAGCACTGACAACGTGGAGAAACCATGCCAGACATCGAATGCTGGTCCCACCTGATTTGATCAGGTCGTGCTGCAGCCGAGTCTGAATCCTGAACCGAGGAAGGAGGGCCAGACTCCACACCGGGGAAATAAGTATCATAGCCTGAAACAGTCATACCCCAAAGTGACTGAAAAACCCACCTACCTGACACCGGCTGGGGAACGGAAAAAAAGATTGGACTGACGTCCCTGAGCAGTCTTCCAGGCCACATCCTAGACAAGATATCAGGCCCGAGTGTAGAATCCAGAATCATGATGACTTTTGCCCAAGCCTACCACTTAAGGACCAACAAGGGGATGATGGCTGCCAATGCAGCCCAACCTGAGAACATGAACAAGAGAAATGACAGGCAACAATACATGAGAACAGCAATCCCCCTCTGAGCCTACCCAAGTATGAGAACATGAGCAGAAATGTCAAGACCAGGGCGTGGCCAAGACCGGCATGTGAGAGGACGCACTTCTCACAGCTCCTGCCTGATCCGTGTATTGATCCTTCCCCGGCATCGCTGATCCTGCTTTTTTCAGCCCTTCAACTGGCTACCGAGTCCCAGTACCCCCCGGACCCACCGCCGGCCCTCTGTACAAGGGGGAAAACCCGCCGAGGCCTGTTGGAGATGGCGGGACCGGAATCCCAAGATGGCGCCGCCGCGCCTGCAGCCCTGAATCAGCGTGTCCCCCGGACGGTGGATAAGCTGAAAGACAGCAGCAACAAGAAAGCTCCAAAGACTCCGGGTAAGGAACAGTACAGAGATATCCTTTATTATGCCCAGAAAGTACAGGGCCCCGGGACAGCAGACGAGGGGGGGTCAGCTTACAAAAGGGGAGAGGCTGACAAGACATCACAAGCAGACTGGGATATGGACACAGTGAGCACACCTAACCTTTTCATGGAGGAGGACACTCGCCCTCCCTCCCCCCTCCCTTCAGAAGACACCCCAGAGACTATGGAGCAACCTACATTAGCTGAAATCCTGAAAGCAGTTCATATGTGTACAGCTGCAGTCAATGTTATGAAAGACCAGTTGGGGGGGGTTAGAGAGGAGATGTCATTTCTCAGACAAGACCTGCAAAAAGTCAGGGAACGTGCTACAGCAGTGGAAAGCAGAGTGAGTGACATGGAGGACAAAATTCCTCCACTTGCACAAGAAGCCAGAGCAGCACACCGCATGGCCCAAGACACATACAACAGGGCTGAAGACACAGAAAACCGTTTACGCAGGAACAACGTCCGTATAGTGGGGCTCCCCGAGAAATCTGAGGGTAAGGACCCCACCACCTTTGTGGAGAGCTGGTTCATTGAGATCTTTGGCCGGGATGCATTTTCCCCTTTTTTCACAGTGGAGAGAGCACACAGAGTCCCTGGCAGACCCCCCCCCACAGGGGGCCCCTCCCAGGTCCATGCTGGCAAAGCTACTACACTATCGGGACAGGGAAGCTATATTAAGATGTGCACGTGAGAAGGCAAATATAAAGTTTAATGGTGTCAGAGTGTCATTCTACCCGGATTTCTCAGCGGAGGTGCAGAGAAACAGAGCGAAATTCGGGGAAGTAAAGAAACGTCTGAGAGCCCTGCAACTACCATACGCTATGCTCTACCCGGCCAAATTACGGGTGACGGCGGATGGGCACGCCCAGTTTTTTGAATCACCCAGAGATGCAATGATGTGGTTAGATCACAATGAACAAGCCCTGCGACACCGTCGGCCAGAGGCGGAAGGCGGCTGACTCTGACACTCAGCCAAGGCTACTTTCTCAACACAGATTATGCTGATGCTGTTGTTTTTCTAATGACCTGGTAGATGTCCATACCTACACCTTGTATGGTCATCCCTCAGTCCATTCAACTGTTCTTTTCCTTGTTTAGATGCCGGGAACACATTTCATGTATAGAAATGCTGGAGATAAAAGAACTGTGACTTTTCTAATTTTTCTTTGTCCATGGAAATCTGTTCTGATCTGGTGGCAATGCGAGTTTTTACAGTCAGCCAGTTTATAGGCTGTGCAGCCAGGCTATGTTTGGCCTGGCCGATGAAGATATTGTGGTTGATCCTACTATCCTGCCCCGCACCGGCGAGCATCAACATCAGTGGGGGATATCGGTCATGGATCCACCATACCACAATAGAAATAAAGTTTGTTGGCACCGTTGTGCCTGGTTGTGGTTTACAGTATGCACTATCTTACAGTCCAGAGACTTACCTGAATCTGCCTACTAGCCTCTTTGACAACTTGCCACCCATATGCAAGGATGCTTTTCAATGTCTACATAGACTCACCGTACAGATGAACACTGTTCACCCATGCCAATTGATGTCTACACTTCCATCATGGCGGGATCTTCTTCGTTGATTTCTTGGAATGTTAGGGGCATGAACTCCCCCCTCAAGCGCTCTATGATATTTACCTGTCTAAAGAAGTTTTTTCCTGCTGTTATATGTCTACAGGAGACGCATTTGACTGCAGAAACCAGGAGTTGTTTAAAACACAGATGGATAGGATGGGCCTATCACTCCACTCACACCTCTTTTTCTCGGGGTGTGAGTGTAGTGATACACAGATCCCTGGATTACCAGGAATTTGCCTCTAAGATAGATACAGAGGGGAGATTTGTATTTCTGCATTGTCGCATTGGAATCTTGCATTGTGTTCTAGCCTGTGTGTATATACCCCCCCCATTTGATGCACGGGTGCTCCGACTTCTCCTGGAATTTTTGACGGATAAGCCGAACCTCCCTATGCTCATTGTAGGGGACTTTAATAGTTGGTTAAACCCTGCTCTAGATAAACACCCACCCCCCGGGAATACAAGCCCCATGCAGGGCAACACCACTAGCTAGGCTGTTACAGGAGTTGGGATGGCTAGACATATGGAGACATAGAAATACGGTAACTAAGCAATTCTCTTGCTTTTCAAAAACCCACGGGTCGCTATCCAGGATAGATCTGGCTGTGGGAAGCTCGGGCATGCTTCCCTCTGTCTCTGACGTTTCATATAAACCCAGGTGCGTATCAGATCATTCCTATATGGTACTAAAACTTGTTACAACGCAGGGGTCCATGCTCCCTAAAGCACCCTGGAAATTTAATGCCTTTTGGCTTCAGCTGTTTGCATCCCCTGAGAGACTAGAGGGAAGCATCCGTAAGTTCTTTCGGATTCAGCCAACTCCAGCCGCTGTTTTGGCAGAGTGGGAGGAATTTAAAATGTATCTACGTAGACTGCTAAGTAATGAGGTTACCAAGGTTAAACAACGCTCTGAAACTCTCAAGGAGACGCTGGAGGTGCAGGTTCATTCCCTGGAGGAGAAATATGTGCAGGATCCCACCGATTCCGCAAAGGAGGCCTGGCAGGCAGCTCAATCTGCTTATGGGCACCTCCTGGCCTCCTCGGCGGAAAAGAAAAGATTTTTTTCTAAAACTGCTTTTTTCGAGGAGTGGGAGACAACGGGCCGCCTTCTGGCTAGAATCGCTAACTCAGAACAGAAGTCTCCAGTAATCGGAGCCATAAAAACCAAAAGGGGACAGTTGGTACATTCGCCCGATTTAATATTGAACACACTAGCTGAGTTTTATGAGACATTATATCGCCCGACCTCGATACAGGACCCGGGAGAGTTGGGTAACTATTTAGATGACATTGTTTTCCCGCAGCTTACTGCATCACAATGCCGGGAGTTGGATGCCCCGATATCCCTGGAGGAACTGCAGGTGGCTGTGGCTGCGTTTCCCAATTGTAAGGCCCCAGGGGGAGATGGTATCCCTATGGAGATATACAAAAGCTACTCCGAAGTATTGTTACCCAAGCTATTGGCAATGTTTAACGTGGCCAGAGACCAGTCTGCCCTTCCACCATCTATGTCTCAAGCCCATATTGTGTTGATTTTGAAACAGGGAAAGGACCCCGTAGATCCAGCATCCTATAGACCGATATCGCTACTCCAGTCAGATATTAAGATCCTGGCCAAGGTACTAGCCCTTAGATTAAATAAGGTGATCACCTCAGTCATACATCCAGATCAGGCGGGATTTATGCCAAATAAATCTACGGCGATAAACCTGAGAAGGCTATTTCTTAATATGCAGACACAGACAGACAACATGGGATCAAGGGCTCTTTTGTCACTAGATACTATGAAAGCCTTTGATAGTGTGGAATGGCCCTATCTCTGGGAGGTGCTGAGGAAATTTGGCTTCGGGGACACATACATTACCTGGGTACGCTTGCTGTATCATTGCCCTCGGGCGGCTATAAAGGAAGCAGGTAGAGTGTCACTGTCATTTACTTTAGGCCGGGGCACGCGGCAGGGGTGCCCTTTGTCCCCCCTGCTATTTGCCCTGGCAATAGAGCCCCTGGCAATTAAGATTAGAAATCATGGGGGTATCACAGGCTTCTGCTATGGAGATAGACAGGAGAAAGTGATGCTCTATGCGGATGACACCATGATACTGCTGGGTGATATGGAGTAATCCCTGAGGAACACGATGGACACAGTGATTCGGTTTGGGGAATTTTCAGGCCTGAAAATAAATTGGGCCAAGTCTTCTGATGCCCCTAGATGGTACCACAGTACAGGATGGTGAGAGGATAGGAGAAATTCCCGTTACCAATTCCTTTAAATACCTGGGGATATGGGTAACATCCCGAATTAGGGAATATGGCCAACTTAACATTTCCCCACTTTTAGCCAGGTTTCGACAGCGGGTCAAGACATGGAACACCCTGTGTATGTCGGTTGCGGGCAGAGTGAATCTAATTAAAATGATTCTGATGCCCCAACTGCTATACATGCTACATAATTCCCCAGTAGTGATCCCACTGAAGACCTTTAGGATAGTCAATACCATATTCTGTGAACTAATCTGGAAAAATAAGCCCCCTAGGATAAAATTAGAGCACCTGCAGCGCCCTAAAGACGATGGTGGCCTTGCTCTCCCGAATCCATGGTTGTACTACCTGGCGTCCCAGATGCAACACTTGATAGGTACTATGGCCAGGGAGGGAGACGGGGGTGGCAGATCCCCTAGTGCTTCTGAGGGTATTATGCTCCACGCAGTGGGTGGGCGATCAGTCCCGACTGCTCTTGAGGCATTGGCCTTTGGTAAACCTCAAAAAAGCTTTCCCACGTACAGCTTAATACAAAAAGTATGGAACAAAGTCAGCTATTTGCAGGGGGCCAGGGGTTTTAATGAGTTTAGCCCGATTTTGGCTAATGGTGCCTACCCGGAGCTGGCTAAATTGCAGTACTCGGACAAGTGGAAGAGATATGGCATTTTCTACTTGGCTCAAGTTATTGGTAATGGGAAACTGTTGTCCTTTGAAACCTTGAGAGAGAAATACGGGCTACCACAACACATGAAGTTCTATTATATGCAACTCAGACATGCATTTATAGCCCAATCTAGGACCACTGAGTGGCATATGGACCCTAATCCCATTCTTTCCCAACTTAAAACTGCGGAGGTTTCCAGGGGATTTATTTCCCAGTGCTACGGCACATTATCTACTCAATATCTTTCAAAACACCTCCTTACGGTCAAAAGAAAATGGGAAGCAGACATAGGGCCCCTAGATGATGATCAGTGGGAGGAAGCCCTACAATCAGTGGCTATTTGTTCCCTGAATGTGATGCAAAGGTTGACCCAACTATACACACTTCTGAGAGTATATTACACGCCCCATAGATTGCATGCCATGGGACTGACGCCCACCCCGCTGTGTACTCGATGCAAAAGGGACCATGGTGAGTTGATACATATGCTTTGGCGATGTCCCAAACTGCATGTGTATTGGAAGGGGGTGATAGAGGTTCTGTCTGCGGTGTTTGGGGTACAGATTCCTCTGGACCCTAGACAGTGTATTCTGAACCTATTGGACGAATTAGAGTGGGAGACACATATTAGAGAAGCCCTTACAAGGACCCTTTTCATGGCCCGTAAATTGATTATGATGCACTGGAAATCTGAATCGCCCCCTACGGTTAAGGAGTGGATTACAGCAGTGGGCAACACGCTGAGGATGGAGAAAATCATATACCAGCATAGGGGTTGTGCCGCCAAGTTTGATAAATTGTGGGAGCCGTGGCTGGGAACTCCGGGATTGGCCCCGGAGGACCTAGTCATGGATAGACTCCTGAGACTAAATGCGGGCTGAGAGATCCCATGCCCATATAATCTGTTGGAGCATGCATTTAAACGCAGAAGTATTGGATGCTATGTGGGGTGTTTTGACTGTAGGGTGTTCAAGGGTGAATTGAATGTCATATTATTTTGCATGTGTGAGGCTTGGCTCTCAGGGAACTGGGAGTGATATACCTAGATGTAATTGCATGGTTTGTGGATCTCTGGATTGTATGCTGTCAATTTTCAATAAAAAAAATTTTCTGGATAAAAAAAAAAGAAATGTCAAGACCACTGCGCGTGAATAAAGCTGATGATGGACCACCCCCCCCTCGTGTAAGTAGTGACTGAGCCCGAGTAACCTGCTGCGCAGAGACAGGTACTTGACTGAAAACTCAGGGCTGGTGTACCCACAGACCGTGGTGGGTAATCGTATAGGTGTGGTGAATGAACGTGCATCGTATGACGTATGTTATACGGGCGAGAAGATTGTGGTCAACAATCATTAACAAACGAAACCTCAGCCCGTATGGATCTGTAGACGTGACAGATCCTGACATGTGAGCCCTAGCTAACTGACCCAGGTACAAACATGAACAAAGATACAATGAGACATGACAAACAACGAAGATAAAACCAGCTACCGAAGTATGCCGTGACTGAACAACAACGCCCCTCTGAGAAACGCTGTGACGGGAATGCTGAGACTGAACACTGAGGTAGAAAGGCTATGCCAGAAATCTCGGGGCAGAAGCGCACTGACAGCAATGTCTGACAGAAAAACCCTATGACAGAAATGCTGAAACTGAAAGCTGAGGCAGGAACGTGAGAACCGAAACCCTGGGCAGAGCGTAATGACAAATGCTGAGACTAAAATCCTGGTGCAGAAATGCAATGACAGAAATCCTGGGGCAAAAACACTATGACAGAACACTGACAGAAATGCTGAGGCAGAAAAGCAAAGACAGAAATCCTGGGGCAGAAACGCAGAGGCAGAAATGCCATGCCCGAAATCCTGGGGCAGAAACGCAGAGGCAGAAATGCCATGCCCGAAATCCTGGGGCAGAAAAGCAGAGGCAGAAATGCCATGACCGAAATCCTGGGGCAGAAACGCAGAGGCAGAAATGCCATGACCGAAATCCTGGGGCAGAAACGCTATGACAGAACGCTAAAGCAGAAATGTAATAACAGAAAACCTGGGGCAGAAGCACCAAGACGGAAAAGCTGAGACTGAACGCCAAGCCAGAAATGCTGGGGCAGAATGCCGCCATGACAGAAATCCGGGGCAGAAACGCTGTGATAGAAATCCTGGGCAGAAACGCTATGACAGAAATCTTGGGCAGCCATGCTGTGACCGAAAACCTGGGGTAGAAACGCCTTGACAGAAATGCTGAGACTGTGCGCTGAGACAGATATGCGAGGGTAGAACGCTATGACAGCAATGCAGGGGCAGAACGCTATGACAGAAATGCAGGGGCAGAACGCTATGACAGAAATGCAGGGGCCGAACGCTATGACAGAAATGCAGGGGCCGAACGCTATGACAGAAATGCAGGGGCCGAACGCTATGACAGAAATGCAGGGGCCGAACGCTATGACAGAAATGCAGGGGCCGAACGCTATGACAGAAATGCAGGGGCAGAACGCTATGACAGAAATGCAGGGGCAGGACGCTATGACAGAAATGCAGGGGCCGAACGCTATGACAGAAATGCAGGGGCCGAACGCTATGACAGAAATACAGGGGCCGAACGCTATGACAGAAATGCAGGGGCCGAACGCTGTGACAGAAATGCTGGGGAAACGTTGTGACAGAAATGCTGGAGAAGAACGTTGTGACAGAAATGCTGGGGCAGAACGCTAAGACAGAAATCCTGGGGCAGAACGTTGTGACAGAAATCCTGGGGCAGAACGCTAAGACAGAAATCCTGGGGCCGAACGTTAGACAGAAATCCTGGGGCAGAACGTTGTGACAGAAATCCTGGGGCCGAACGCTAAGACAGAAATCCTGGGGCCGAACGCTAAGACAGAAATCCTGGGCCGAACGCTAAGACAGAAATCCTGGGGCCGAACGCTAAGACAGAAATCCTGGGGCCGAACGCTAAGACAGAAATCCTGGGGCCGAACGCTAAGACAGAAATCCTGGGGCCGAACGCTAAGACAGAAATCCTGGGGCCGAACGCTAAGACAGAAATCCTGGGGCCGAACGCTAAGACAGAAATCCTGGGGCAGAAACGCTAAGACAAACGCTGATACTGAAATGCCAGGGTAGCACGCTAATGATGGAAATTAGCCGGGGCAGAATACTATGACAGGAATGCTAGGGCCAAACGCTGAGACAGAAATGCTGGACATTGCAACAGAAATGCTGAGGTATAAGTGCTGACAGAAATGCCAGATGAACATGACAGAAATGCTGGGGCAGAAACGCCATGACAGAAATACAGGGCTGAACGTGACGACAGACATGCTGGGGCAGAACACCTTGACAGAAATGCTAGGGGAGAATGCTGCGACAGAACTGCTGAGGCAGAAAACACTATGACCAGAACGCTACGACAGGAGTGCTATGATAGCAAAACGCTGACACTGAAACGCCTAGATAGAAACGCTGTGATGGAAACCTGAGGCTGAAATGCTATGACAGAAATCCTGGGTCTGAAACACCATGATGAAACACTGGTACCTGAAGCGGTGAATGCCCGGGAGGTGTGCGGGGGATCTCCCCCCCCATGATGCCCCATGCGAGTACCGGGAAGTGAGCAGGCGGGTGAACACCCCCCCCAAGAGAACCGGGAAGCGTGCGGGCGATTCCTCCGTGATGCACGGTGTGAGTTCCAGGGAGGTGAGGTGAACAGAAATGCAGGGGCCAAATGCTAGGTGAGTGGATAAAAGATGGACGAACAGACGCCCCCCCCCAGGAGAAGCAGGCGCCTGCCCCCCCACCCCACGCTGGCAGGACACACAGGGGTGAGGGAGAAGCGGGCGGCACACCCCCCCATGCAGGATTGGCCCAGCAAAGGTGGAAGATGGACAGACGACCCCCCCCAACTGAGCCCTAGAGAAGTTGGTGTGGGTGAAGATGATTGACGGCCACGGCGGCTCCCCCCCCCTCATGGGCGCCGGGAGAAGCTCGGGCTGCGTGCTGGCCATGAGCGCCAGGAGAAGCGGGGGGCAGCACCTGACCAGCTGCAGCCGAGGGGAAGGAAGGAGGGTGGTGGAGGACGGATGGATGGACGGCCCCCCTCCCTTCCCCCAGCATGCTCGCAGGGAGAAGCGGGCGGGCTGCACTTGACTGGCTGCCGCCAAGGGGAAGGAGGGTGGGTGGAGGATGGACAGCCCCCCTCCCTTCCCGCTGCAAGATCACCGAGAAAAGCGGGCGGGCGGATCCCCCGTGGCGCTGTGTGCAGCTGGCTGAACATCCCCCCTCCCCTCAATAACCGGAGAAGCGGTCGGAAGCTCCCCCCCTGAAGCAAGCTGGTAAATGGAGAGAGGAGCTAGCTGGCAAGAGGCTCCCTCGTGGAGCTGTATGCATGGGGAGAGGAGTCGGCGGTCGGGCGATCGCCCCCCCCCCCCTGCTGAAATACCAGAAGGGGGACCCGTGAATGTGGGTGCCGAAGGAGGAACCAGGTGGGTGGAGAGGTGAACTCCCTGGTGAAGCACCGAGAGAGGCACCGCCACCATCTTGTAATTGATCCGGAAGTGACGCATAGGCCCCGCCCCCTACTGAACCCAGAACGCCCACGAGCCCTGACCCGACAGAGGAGGAGGCTTAAAAAGCCCTCTCAGACTCCTCCCACAAATGCAGGCTAGCCTCCGGCCAGCCTTTGTACTTGTAAGACCGCTGCGCAAATACGGTGTAACAGAAAGTATTGCAAAAACCACCATTTTATTCTCTAGGGTGTTAGAAAAAAAATTTATAATGTTTGGGGGTTCTAAGTAATTTTCTAGCAAAAAAAACTGTTTTACCTTGTAAACAACAAATCTCAAAAAGAGGCTTGGTCTTTAAGTGGTTAATAAAATACTATACTGCTTTTAATATTTGTGACAGACCATCTTTCTAATTCTCATCCCTCTTCATATCACATAAAAATGTACTATTAGGTTGCGGCACTGTGATAGTTAAACGCTTATTTAACAATGATGATGAATGTTTGACGTAAATAAAGTCCCATTTATAAAAGAAACGATAATCTTCATTATCCCACTCATTGATGATGATAATAACTGCCAATACAAGAGCTCAGCAAGTGCACCATGGGTTGAGCGTTTTTGTCTTTAACCATAGAGTCTCTAGTTAGTGTCTCTAGTTGGTGTTACAGCACTGTTCTCAGATCATGGCAGAATAAGGGTTCTTTTTAGGGCTCCTTTACAACAGATGCAGTTAGGTGCATTTTAAATGTAGCAAAAACACAGTACAAACGCATATGCAAGAAAAATTATCCCAATTAGCTTAGTTTTACACCATGGCAGTGCTTAAATGTGTTTAAAAATGCACCACAAATGTACAAAAACAAACACAAGCAAACACACCACAAATATGCATGAATGCATGCAAATGCATGTAAAATGCTACTTAGTAAAGAAAATGAATTTAAATCAATGAAAAAAAAATATATATAAAAGAAAACCCCGCTATAAACACACTGCAAACATGCACAAATGTGCATACAGAAGCACTCAGTGAACACAGAGATTGTGGTGTAAATGAGACTTAGGCTAGGTCTACACTGTCACGGGTATGGAAATACTTGTAAATCAAATAAATCTTGAAAAAGGGTCAGGAATTTTTTTTCTGCATTTTCCACAGTTGCAGAAGCCCATTCAAATAAATTGGCTGCTGCGCCTGTGCAAACGTGAGCTGCACCACCTGCAACAGTGTGAGCCGAGCCTTACACCAGATGCAGTTGAATGTATTTTTAAATGCAGTTCAAATGCATATGGGGAAAAATGTATGTATTTAAATGCCAACAGCATACATTAGTAAATAAAATAAAAATTATACCGGAATGCAACTGAAAACACTGCAAACACATGTAAATGCAACTCAGTAGAAACAAAAAGCATACAAATGCCAAATAATGCATTACATTCGCACCTAAGTGCAAGAACAGAACTGAACTCTGGATTGCAGTGTAAATGAGCCCTATAGGGACCAGCCTCAATCATCTGATATAAAGCTGGTCCCTTATCACACCTAGAAATGAGTTGATTGAACCATCACATAGCATGCCCATTCTTTACACATAACTGCTTTTGACAGGACCACATTGATTTTGGTACTCAAGCCTCGCCCAGCAGCTTAACTCCAACTCCTGATTGGCTGAAGGTTTATCGCTTAGAGGTGCATGGCTTGCATTGAGCAGGAGCGGCTATAAATGCTGAGTGATCGATGCTATGAAGACACAACTGTCCCCCTCCCATCTGCCGGCCGTGTCTGATGCCTGTGCCCCAAGCTGCTGCATAATGCCGAGGGGATTCCTAGTGAAGAGGAATAGGAAAGCATGCGGCTCATACAGGATCCCTTGTGAGGACAATGGCTCAGCCCAGGATTTTCCCATCATGAACGTGTTGGCACCTTACAGCCCCATGGTGCCCACATGTTCAGAGGGGATTGATCGTGAGAAGCAACCACCTGCTGAAGATGCACCCCAGCAAGTGCCCAGTGTAGCCCCCCCTTTGAAAGCTGGAGGAGGCTTAGAGAAAGCCCGGATCAGCCTTCCATACAGCCCTGTACAACCTGTGGGGCTGGAGATGAAGAAGACTTTTTTTAAGAGATATCTCAGCTCTCCGGCGACAGCAGAATCCTTCCCTGTGAGCGCTGCCTTCTCCTCCATGGAGAAACTCATCTCCCAACATCACAATCCCTTCATCACCCCCCAGGAGACCAAGCTGCATGCCAAAGAAGCGGCCAGGTCCATCAAGGTCCCATCCAAGAAGCACAAAGCCAGCAGGAAGCTCCACTTCCCCGATGAGGTCACCACCTCCCCGGTGCTGGGCTTGAAGATCAAGGCAGAGGAGCCCTCTGTCACTTCCCGCAGCCCCCTGGGCAAGCGCCCCCCACTGGGGGAGTTCATCTGTCAGCTGTGTAAGGAGCAGTACCCGGACCCCTTTGCTCTGGCTCAGCATAAGTGCTCCAGGATAGTCCGGGTGGAGTATAGGTGCCCGGAATGTGATAAGGTATTCAGCTGCCCGGCCAACCTGGCGTCCCATAGAAGGTGGCACAAGCCACGGACCATGGGGAGCGAGGTGGGGAAGAAAGTTCAGATGCCGCTGGAGGGGAAAGAGAACAGCAACGGGAGAGGAGCTGCGATCAGCCTGATAGAGCAGAGCGGTCGGGGTCAGCACCACCAGAGTGTGGACAACTCCCGGGTTCAGCACCACCAGAATGTGGACAACTCCAGGGTTCAAAACCACCAGAGTACGGACAACTCCAGGGTTCAGCACCACCAGAATGTGGACAACTCCAGGGTTCAGCACCACCAGAATGTGGACAGCTCCAGGGTTCAGAACCACCAGATTGTGGACAGCTCCCGGGTTCAGAACCACCAGATTGTGGACAGCTCCAGGGTTCAGCACCACCAGAGTGTGGACAGCTCCCGGGTTCAGCACCACCTGAGTGTGGACAGCTCCCCCCTGACCGCTCCGCTCCTGCGCACCCCAAGCCGGGAGGACAGCCACCCTCCGGGCTCACAGCCCACACCTGAGGAAAGTAACGAGGAGGAGGCTTTTCACTGCCCGTACTGTCACAAGAGATTCCGGAGACATGCCTACCTCCGCAAACACCTCATCACCCACCAGCCCTACAACCCTATAGACAGGGGACAGCTCACCTACCCCTGTGCCCTTTGTGGGGTTCACTTCCCTTCCATGGACATCAGAGACAAGCACAGGCTATGGCATGCGGTGAGAGAAGAGCTGCTGCTTCCTCTAGAAGAAGCTCTGGTGGCTGAAGGTGGTCAGCAGATCTTCCCCTGTGAACTTTGCCCCACTGCCTTCTTCAGCTCCCCTGGACTGACTCTACACATAAACAAGTGTCATTCTGCAGAGAGCAGGCAGGACCTGTCAGCACCAATCCCACTGGGACCTGGCTGCTGAGAGATCTGAAAGTTATGTATGGCCAAAAGTTTTTTGGTTTTTTTTTCAAAGCCGAACTCCCAAAAAGTCCTTCCTTGCAGTGGGACTGCCCTCACAATGCAAGGGTTAACTGCTCCTTTCTGTCTAGGGGGACCAGGTAAAGCACTTACCTAATCTTCTGCTACTGTAGGCTCCAGCCGCCTCTAATCCTCTGAACCTCTGCCGTTCAGGTGCAGCTCCAATGCAAGGGAGGATCTTTACTTTACCCAGCCCAGTTGGGCTTTAAGTTTCGGATACAGAAGGTAACATCCCTGTTTTTGTTTTTGCGATCTTTGACCTTGTGGGGAGACTTCCCTTCACTTCCTAGCCTAGGTAGACATTGTCTTGATGACTGGTTACCAGGATAAATATAAAAAGTTAATCTCCCCAGCAGGGACACAGGCAGCAATAAAAACCTATCAGGGGTTCCAATCCTTCCTCAATTTATCCAAAAGTTTTGGCTGTACATATACACTATTCCATTTATTTTATGTATAAATATGCTAGCAACATCAACAAATCTGTAAGTAAGAGTTGTCATATAAATACAAGACCTGATGTAGTATGCTATTACGTTACATTTATTATTTGCAGTCATGTTTTCATCTTTATCAGGCTGAGAAAAGGCTGCCTGTAGTGGATTTAAATGGGGCAAGCTCAGAGAGGAAAGGGGTATATCTTCCATGAGATTCAGAAATGAAAGGGCATTTAGGACCTGAAACTATACTGTATGTGTTTGCAAATATTTTACTTAATTATTTATTTATTTATTTTGATTGTTGTTGTAAGTCAAGTTTTTGTGTTTACTGGTCTTGTAAAGATTACGTAACCTAAAAGCACACCTGCCTAAAAGCCATTCTTTTGAAATACTCCTGTTCAGCCAGTTTGCGTTAACCTCTAATTTTTGACAACCTGTCGCTTTTTCAAAACATTCTTGCTAATTCTAATATTTCACAATCTGGACATTCTAAAAATTATGTGAAAGTCCCTCTTTCTTTGAATTCAAGTATTATTATCCAAAGTCCCAATGTGTATGTTAATGAGTTAACAGTTTGCCAAAACTTTTCTATCTTACTTCAAAGGAAATAAACCAAAGTTTATGTATGCAGTTTGTGTTTCTTTGTGACAAAGTTTAGTAGTTTCATAATTTTGTAATGTTTTCAATGAGAAAAGCTTTAAGAGTTGTTAACTATGGTAGAGCGGACTTTGTCAATCTAGGTACTCTGATTTACAATACAAAATATTTATGTACCATCTTGCCATGATGAAGTATCCTAGAAGTAGATGTATATGTTTACAAAATAAATAATTTCATAAAAAAATGCCATTACATGGCAGTAAAAGCCTTTTTAATTTACTGGTGTTTATTTCTTTTTTTTTTGCTCGAAATTGTAGGACCTTATATTATTCTTTTCCCAAGTTTTACCCAGCCCCTATATGTACAAACTCTCAACTGTATCTTAGCCTAACAAGACAATATACTTTACCCGTTTTTAGATATGGTGGCTGTTTTTATACTGTATTTATGGAGGAGAAGCTTTGTAACCCTAGGCTGCTCTCTTGATTTGGACTATTTACACCCCCAACATTTTCAGCAGGATAGACAGAAATGTAAGGTATGCAGACAATGTGTTTTTTTGCCTAAGGGCCAGTTCACACCATAGAAATGCAGTCTACCTACGTTTCAGGTACTTTTCTGCATGCTCGTTTTTGATGCATTCCAGTGCGATTTTGGTGAGTTTTTGATACAGTCCAGTGCTTTCCCCCCCTCCCTCTTTTTTCTTAACCTTAAATAAGGACAAGTGTGTTGCATTGCGTTTTTGGTGCATTTAGGTGCGTTCCAGTGCATTTTTGATGCGTTTTACATCGTTCCAGTACAGTCCAGTGCAGAAAAAATGCAGCATGTTCTACATTTTTTTTCTGGAACTGGAACACACTGGAACTGCAAGCATTGGTGTGAACTATGCCATTGAAAACCATATAACCTACATTCCATGCATTTTTGATGCAGAAAAAAATGCACTGGACTGCATGTGGTGTGAACTGGCCCTTAAAAAAGAAAACTAATGCCCCAACCAAATCTAAGGACTGGTAAGCTGCAATATATTAAATACCTGTTCTTAGGTTCATATATAGGTTAAAAGGAACAATGCAGTTTTTTCATATGTTTTAGCCTTTGATAACACATTCTCCTAATTTCTAGAAGTAACCTGCCACAGAGAAGTATACTGTAGTTTCTGCCATTACTGACCCCCTTTTGAAAATTACAGTTGTCTGGCTGTTATGTTAATCAGCTAGCTTTAATACATTGAGTCACTGTCTTTATGCAGATAAGAGAAGTCAAAACAAGTAGGAGTCACAAATGTTGGATATAGAGTTATTATACTAGATTTGAATTCTTTAAAGAAAGTAGGTGCCCACTATTAATATTTTTTTCTGATAAGTCAGAAGTTTTGTCTGGATCAATCGTTTAAAAGCATAGGAGAAAGAACACACAATAGCCAGAAAACTATCATTTTCAAGAGTTCAGCAATAGCAGTCCCAATGTTTGTGTCATAACAGGTTTCCTTTAAGCAGTATGTTTTATACTTCCAACTAGGACACAACCTTCTACTGAGATCTTGGAAGAGTAATGGATGGATCACTTTATCAAAGCACAATATGAACTATTTTTTTAATTTACGGAATCCACTTATACAGATGCACATTTAGTTAAAATTTGCTAGTGGGAAAATGTGTACAAATGGATTTGCTCGCATAGGCAATATTTTAAAAACTTCTTATATACTCAAAACTACTGTACCTATGAAAATACTGATTTGTTATACCTTCAAACCAGCAAATTCTGTTCTTGTCAGGTGAGTGAGGTTTAGTGTTGACTGTGGCACTAAAATACAGCGAATGAGCGTGTATTCAAAATTGTAGATAAAAACGTATTTAAAAAAATGAATTATCATAGCTCTTTTAAAAATGCAAGGTATTAATGGGGATATATGTAACCTACGTTAGATGACTTACATTTGTTTTTACTTTGCAATCTTTTCATTTTTATTTCAAACAGACCCAATATCCTCGCCTAGACATAAAAAAAGTGTAAAGTGTAGTTACTTTTCGTGACCAATCAAAAAGTAAAGGTGTACTTTCACAGAATGGAATTCAGTAAACTGGTTATTTTAGATTATTGCACTTAAAACTGCATTTTGCAAACAAAAAAGTGCTTACAACCAATTGTAATATTAATAGATGGAAGTATAACACTCCAATGGTGTTTCTATTGTATGAAAAATACACTTTTTTTTGCTTTTGTTCAGCAAAATATAAAAGAACAATGGAGGCATTGCTGTTATGCAACTCTGGGGTCCTGAATTCTGAATCCACCAATGCAGACTAGATAAATTGTGTGTGTGGTTGTATGAACAGTATTGTGAACACAAAAAGTTCATTATCCTTGGTAAAGCCCGGTGGAATATTCTAATGCTGTCTCTGAAGAATTTGATCGTTGAACAGGTTGCAAATAAAAGGATTTCAGCTTACATGTCATTGGTTACCATTTCAGTGCCAGAGCAACTTTCTTCATTTTTTGCACACATGTTAAATTGCACAGTAAAACCACAAAACCTTATATTTTCTGAAAGCAGATGACCTATAGAATAAAAACATGGTAGATGCAGTTTTTTCATGTTGCACAATATTAGTACAACTAAAATAATTTTCAGTAAAAATACATAATACCGATGGTCACACTTTAAAACCCTTGCCAGCTCTTGATGAGGTAACTGTAAATAATAGCCTTAATACGTGCCATGCAATCATTGTTTATATATCCAAGGGCATCATACATCCATATGTAATTGTGGGGGCGGGGGGCATTTAAGATTTTTTTAAATTTAAATTTTATATTTAAATATTTTTTAACTCTTTTATACATTTTTTCACTTATTATTGCTATCAAAAGGTTGCTGACAAGTGGGGAGCGGGGAGCAGCACAGTATCTGGGTTACAGAAGCTGGCCATGTAAAAAGTAGATTAACACAATGTTTGTTCATATCCCTTTATTGCAGCACCATATTATGGCATTGGTAGTAAAACAGTTAAAGTCACAAACTAGTTAGTTTACTAAGAATAAGAGACAATTCGCTTTGGAATAGTGAATAGTCAATGTGTTTAGTAAATGATGAAGCTGTGTTCACTGCAATCAACCAATCCTATTTTAGCACAAATCCGGCTTCTTTTTTCTTACACATGATTGGGTATTCAAAGTGGACACAGATTGAACTTTTTTCCTATCAGTATTTTAAAGCTGAACTGTAATCAATGACTTGGGAGCCTACCTTTTTTATGACTTCCAGCAATCGTCAAATAGGTTGTCCGTAACAATGTAAACATACTTCATTAAAGACAGCACATTAGTTAAGCATATGCTTAAGCACCATTACTTGCTCCTTGCAGATAAATAAAGTCCGAAAAAAAATCAGTCTTTACCTGCATACTTGTTATGAGTCACGTACTGAATGTACCGAGGATAAACAGCATGAAAGCCAGGCAACTAGCATTTTCAGAAGAGTTCTATAGTGGTAGCCACTAGGTTTCTCTCATGATTGGTTTCTTTTAATAAATAGTGTGAAAAGCTTTTTGTTTTGGATAAGATAGAAAAGGGTTATCAACCCTGTCAGCCTTTTATTCCAGTTTGTGTCCCAATTGGGGGATGCATCCTCTCTGTTTTTCCTGGTAACTTTTGAAATTGAGGGAAAATCCAAAATTTTGAGTTGTCACTGAGAAAGGAATAGAGAGGAAATCTTCCAGTTGGGACACCTGTAGCTGTGACGGCTGTCTAAGAGAAGATCTTCTTTGCATTTCTTGATGTGTTCAGGAAGTGAAGGTAAATCTCCCAGATGGGACAGAAAAAGAAAAAATAACTGACGCGTTATAACCACTTCCTACTCTGTCCAAAAACAAAATAGTTTGGCTTTAGATATACAGTACTTTAAGATAATTTTTTTTTTAACTTAGTGTAGTACTCAACCAAGTTTGAATTTTACATACATATTGCTCAATAACTGTGGGTGCTGTAACAATCTGTTATTCGTGATATTAGAGGAATCTGTACAATGTACAATGATATTTCAAGCCATTTTAAGCTAATTGGCTTGTGGACACTGTGCAGTGCACTGCAAGCGTATCTAATTACATTTACAATTAATAAAATAAACAGGTCAACTACTTTTTAATAGTGCTGCAGGCTATAAGAAACATTCACAAATACATCACTTTGAATAAAGCTAGCCATACAAAATTAGATCAATACTAAAATCTAGGAAGATACAGTACATACTACATACAGTATAAGGGAGCTGTTTTACCTGCCAAATGATTTGTAAATGTGTCCAATCAATCTTGAGCCTAAAGCCCGACATCGATAAATAGGTTCAATAAATCCCAGTCGACATTCGGCCCATGTGTAAGGCACTCGGTCCAACAGAAGCCGGTCTGTCATTTTTGCCCAACTAAATTTATAGTTATAGTGTTGTCTATGTACTGGAGATGTAGTTCTCCAAGCTAGGAGAATATGAAGAAATGAAAATAACTTTATTCTTAAAGGATATCTAAAGGTTCCTTTTTAAAAAATAAGTCACATACTTACCTCCTCTGTGCACTTGGTTTTGCACAGAGTGGTCCTGATCCTCATCTTCTGGGGTCCCTCAGCGGCACAGACACAGACAACAGGACTCGGCCCTGCCCCCGGCTCCCGCGTGATTGGATTTGATTGACAGCAGCGGGAGCCAATGGCTGCGCTACTATCAATCTAGCCAATCATGACCTGAGACACCAGCTGGAGCTGGTGTACTCATCCTCGTTGCTTGAAAGACCGAGTTCAGGTAAGTAAAAGGGGGGCTCTGGGGGGGGGGGGGGTTGCTGCATCACAGGAGGTTTTTCAATTTTAAGCATAGAATGCATTAAGGTGAAAAAGCTTGAGGGTTTATTAGTTATGACAATAGCAGTATTTGAATATTTACATTAGGCAGTAGCCATCAACAGCTATCTGTATCCGAGCCTGCTCTAACTCCCAGGACTGGTTACTACTCCATATAAATCTCACATATCCCTCCCATGCAGGCCACATTCTTTTTCTGTCCATACCTTAGAGTTGGGCTACTCAATATTGTTACTGTATTTGTCCATACCTGGTCAAGCAATATATCCCAGCATGCTCCTGGCTGAAGTTTTTACTGAATGTCCTGTGCAGCTCATGAAGAGGCCAGTCTTAGGGCACCTTTGTAACCATGTTGAAGAACAGGGCAATCTGTCACAAAAACCGTGAACCGTTATGTTGTTTACTGGGCGCTCGGGTTCGGCATATCGCGGATCGGATTAAGCAAGGCTGTAGAGGACCCAACTGTCATGGTACACATTGGAACAAATGAAAAAGGAGGGTGGAGCGTCCTAAAAATTTCAGGGACCTAGGGGTTGTATTGAGGAAAAGGACCTCTGAGGTGGTATTCTCAGAGACACTGCCTTTACCTCGAGCCACACGTGTCTTCATCAGGGGGATGAAGACACGTGACCCTGTGTCGAACACACGTAGGGGAAGGGCCAGGATGGAGCATGGAGCCTTTCACTCCACTGAGATGCGATGCACAGCTTATCCCTCCTGACAGGCAAACTTTGAGGCAAACTTTGGAGACTGTTATCAGATTGGTGCACTCACGCACCTTGCAAATGTGAGTACCCTAATGTAAGGAGCTTTTATTGTAATAAATATTTATAAATGATATCACACTATGCAGTTTTTCTTTTCCTTTATTCCTAACTATGGAGTTGCTGCTGAAAACTGTGTATCTGGATTCCATCACTGAGCCGTGGGATGGCTCATAAGCGTGTTTAGACTCAGTCTCACAGCTGAGTCGCACGCTCTGAGGTGAGCAGCTGTCCCCGGGGGGGTCATTGGATGGCACTTGAGCATGGAATTCTGAGCACTAAGCACTAAGATTAATGCACGGACGTTGGATTTTTTATGAACTGTTTTTATGGACTTTATGTGCATTTCTTTCATATATTGGACTTTAATAATCACATACCACATCTTGGATTTGATATTCACACTCATTGTGTGGCACTTGGCACTTTGTTGTATTTTGCACTTATCACTGTGATATATTTATTCATATAATTTTTTTTTTTTTTTTACACGGTAAATTTCAGACTATATAAATGATTTTTTTCATCCATTATATATACAGGTAGTAGTTCAGTAATCACTACTCTCATTCTAATGGTATGCATCTAGTATATTATTTACACATTGCACTTTAAAATCACTTGTTTTATATATATATATATATCCTTTGTGCCTTGCTGTGGCTGGATAAGCCGCTTATGTGGTATTTTCAGTATACCGCGTATGCATTAATAAACTGCAGATTGATATTTTCACCTTAGCGCAGCGTATCTTTTGTATACATTGTATTGCACGGCATATCAAACATGTTCTGCGCGGGCAACTAGGTGATTTCCACATTTGAGGCAATATACTATTGTGGTTCGCAAAATCCCCTTTTATCTATCTAGTAAGGATCAGCATATATTGTATAGGAATCGCCGTTTAGCGTTCCACCTGCATTCCAGCTGACTGGAAAAAATGATCTCAAACACGACCCAACGCCGTTTCATCAGCGTACATCTGACATCTTCAGGGGTTGTGTGCTTGGATACGTCTGACTGCTTTTATATAGTTCATAACCAGCCTGGGCCAATCTGATTTAATCCACAGCCATCCCTAATTATTATGCAGCCATAATTATGCATATTAGTTCTAAGACAGATTTTTATAAATAAAATGAAGATTTATTTGTTTATTCACTATGGTGATTCATGATATGTAATTTATGATATAAGAGCGCGGAGAAGGCAATTGTACTACATGCATTCTTCTCCTCAGTTTTTTACAATGAAAAAGTAGGAATATAGTAATAAAGACTGTACAATTAATAACACATCAAGGAATGTACCCTTGTGGCTAACAGAAGCCAGTGTCCAAAAAAACTGAAAAAGCTTAACACAAATAAATCGCTAGGACCGGAAGGCTTAACCCAAACCAGATTATAGCTAGACCGCTATTTCTATCTGTTATGAACAACATACTGGCAGGAATTGTACCATCTGATTGGCAAAAGGCCATTGTGGTACAAATATACAAAAAACGAGAGATGTACTCTGTCCTTGAAACTACAGGCCAGTCAGTCTAACATCGATAGTATGTAAACTATTGGAGGAGATGATAAGGGACTATAAACATGAATTTGCTATGAAAACAGTATCATTAGTATCTACTAAAATTAATATCATTAGTAGTAATCAGCATGGCTTTACAAAAGGCCTTTCTTGCCAAACCAATCTGTTAACATCCTATGAAGAAGTGAGCTGCCATCTAGATAAAGTAATGCCTGTGGGTGTGGTGTATCTAGATTTTGCAAAAGCATTCGATACATTCACCATAAATGTTATAGAGGATGAGATAAAATATCTCAGTGTTTGCTGATGATACAAAACTAAGCAGGGCAATAACTTCACAGCTGGATATAGAAACTTTACACAAAGACCTCAATAAAATAAAGGAGTGGGCTATTGTGTGGCAAATCAGGTTTAATGTTGAAAAATGTAAAATAATGCACTTTGGGGCTAAAAATATGAATATAAGTTACTCGCTAGGAGGAGAACCTCTGGGGGAATCCAGGATGGAAAACGATCTGAAGGTCCTAGTAGATGACAGACTCCGCAATAACAGGCAATGTCAAGCTGCAGCAAGCAAAGCTAGCAGAATATTAACATGCATTAAAAAAGGGAATTTACTCCAGTCACTTTATAAAACTCCTGTGTGGCCACATCTGGAGTATTCCATCTAGTTCTGTTCACCAATCCTCAAGAAGGATGTGCTGGAACTGGAGAGAGTCAAGAGAAGTGCAACAAAATGAATAAGGGGACTGGAGGACCTCAGTTATGCGGAATGACTACAAGTATTAAACTTATTCTCCCTCGAGAAGAGACACTTGAGAGGAGATATGATAGCAATATACAGATACTGTACCTTAATGGGGATTTTAGCATAGGAAAAAAACGATTTAGTCCCAGGGAGTGTAAGAAGACACAAGGCCACTTAATGAAATTGGAGGAGAAGCAGTTTAACCTTAAGCTGCATAGAGGGTTTTTCACTGTCAGGGTATTAAGGATGTGGAACTCACTTCCACAATCGGTGGTGTCAGCGGGAAGTATTGATAGTTTCAAAAAACTCTTGGACGTGCAGCTTAGTGAGCACAGTATACAGGGGAAAATGTAAAACTTACCAACTATGTATATTGTTTAAATAACAATTAGCTGCTTGCTCATAACCATCTTTCATTACATTTAAATATCCCTTGATTGGGGGCATAGCCTGGACCGGTATGTTAGTAGCAGCTTCCTCACAGCTTCCTCACAGGAAGTAGCAGCTTCCGGGAACAGGATCATAATTGATCCTGTTCCCGGCTTCACAGTGCTGTCTAACGGCTATAGGACTACTCCTGAACCTAGTGAGACCCTGCTGAGCTACCTGAACTGAAGGAATCCATGATGGTATTGAGGGGAAAGAGCAAGGAAGAGGTGCAGTGCCTGGAGATCCAAAATGGCGCCGCTGCGGGGGTTCCAGCAGTGCACACAGCGTGGCACCGATAAAACAAAAAAAAACTTTGAGTCCTCACGAAACCCCTAAGAATACCAGTGGTGACCCCCCCTAAAGACATCCGTTATTATGCCCAGAAGCTAGCAGAATCCCTGAATATTACTGACCCAGCCAAGGAGGGGGGGCAGTCTGAGGGTGAACTCATGGCACAAGGGAATATTGAGGAAGGAGTTCCTGAGTGCACAGATGCAAACTTTATGGCTCCACAGTCAGAAGAGCTGGAAGAGGGCAGTGAGGATGAGGAGTCTGTGCAGCCTACATCAGCTGAGATCCTGAGAGCTGTTATTAAATGTACTGCCTCAGTTAATACTTTGCAAGAACGCTATGGTGGTCTGAAGGAGGAAGTATCTTTGATAAGGCAGGATATACAAAAGATCAGAGAAAGAACCACTGCTGCTGAATGCAGGATCAGTGACAGAGAGGACAAGCTTCCCCCTCTGATAAGAGACTCACAACATAACACCAGGATGGTTGCAGCTGTAGATCAACGCGCTGATGACCTTGAGAACAGAATAAGATGTAATAAATTTAATAAATAAAATTGTGGGTCTCCCTGAGATGATGGAAGGAAGAGACCCCACTGAATTTGTGGAAAGGTGGCTGCTGGAGGTGTTTGGGAAGGAGACGATTACATCCCGATATGCGGTGGAGAGAACTCACAGAGTCCCCCTGCCACCTCTTCCCCCAGGGCATAATCCCCGTCCCATCATGGCACGACTGCTACATTATAGAGATAGAATGATCATCCTGCGTCTGGCCAGGAAAAGGCAAAATGTACAGTTTAATGGGGCGCGTATCTCCTTCTATCCCGACTTTTCCTCAGATGTGCAGAAAAGAAGGGCCCATTTCACTGAGGTTAAGAAAAGGCTACAGAAATTACAGGCTCCTTATGCTATGCTCTACCCGGCGAGGCTTCACATCACTGTAAGTGGCCAGGCTCATTTCTTTGAAAAAGCAGCCGACGCATCAGCTTGGTTTGGTGCAAATGAGAATGCCTTTCGTCAGGCCAGGAGGCCAGCAGCTGAAGAGGATTGACCTGCTCCGGGCCTCCAGGTAGTACCAGCTCACCAGTGCCAGAGCAGTCCCTTGTTTAATTGCTGCCTCTTCTTTTTTGTTCTACATTAATATGCAACAGATAGTTGATGTGCTGGGAACAAGAGCTGATTTTTTTTTTGCTCTCTATCTCCCTATGGAGAGCGAAGGGAAGCAAATCCCTACCCCGTGATTAATGTGTCACGAATGTGGATCCCAAGCTGGTGGTTGTGATGCCAGCGGGAGACAGGACTTATTGTCCTACTAACTTACCTGCTGTTCAATCCTTCATTGCAAGTCTTTTTCTAAGTGCCTTTGGATTCGTGGTAGAGACCAGGGCATTACAACATCTGCTTGCGGTCATATCTAAGACCGCGATTCTACAGATTGGACACACAGAGTTTAGGGTGCCGTTGCACTCAGTGGTTCAGATTGGTTGGAACTGTTAATGCAGTACAGTACAGAGATCACAACACTTCAGCACTCAGACATTATGTTTGTTTTGCCCTGTGCAGGCTACCCTTCACTGGGCTTGGAGAGGGGGGAAGGGTTCTGGATTAATGAGGAATGTGCCATATTTTAAATGCTCTGATATGCATCTACCATAGTAGGGGGGATGAATGTGCTAACTGTGATGTCGTGTAATGTTAGGGGGCTTGGCAGCCCCCTCAAGTGCACAATGGTTTCCACATCTATGAGAAAGTATCTCCCTGCTATTTGTGCATTGCAGGAGACTCACCTCACCCCTGACTCCCTGTCTTGCCTCAAATTCAGGTGGGTGGGCAAGGCCTATCACTCCACTCACACCTCCTTTTCCAGAGGGATGAGTGTGTTGATACATTGCTCACTAGACTACCAGGACTGGATAGTGTGGTGGACACCGAGGGAAGATATGTCATTTTACTTGCCGCCTGTTCTCTTTGAAATGTATATTTGCTTTTGTATATATCCCACCTCCGTACATCAGGTCCTGCGGGCGGTGCTGGAATTTCAGTTGGGGCATCCGGATGTACCTATGTATGTCTGGTGGGCTGTTTATAGGTTTGGAGGAGTAGGAACCTTAGGAAATGTCAGTTCTCATGCTTTTCAAAATCACATATGTCCTCATCACTCATTGACCTATGCCTCTGTTTGGATACAGCTGTCCGTTCGGTGGCAGAGATAAACTATACGCTGAGGGGGATATCAGATCGCTCTCCACAGATTCTTGGTCTGGAGGTCTGTCCCCCCTCAACACTACTACTTAGAGCTCCCTGGAAGCTAAATGTCTTCTGGCTCAATCTTGTACCATCTCAGGCCCAGATAGCACAGAAAATTACAGATTTGTGGTGTGATCAGGCAGGGTACCTAGATGTGGGGGTGGCATGGGAGACATTCAAGGCCTTTCTTAGGGGGCTGTTTATAAGAGAAGTGAAAGCATTCAAAAGGGTATCAAATGCACAAAGGGAGGGGGTGGAGCGATTGGTGCATGACCTGGAGATCAAGCATGTCGGTACCTCCACTGAGGATCGTAGGGACGCATGGTTGTCTGCTCAAGATGTATTGAGCCAGCCCACCTCCTCTGCGGCTGAGCGTAAATGCTTCTGCAGAAAACTTACCTTTTATGAAGAGGGTGAACATACTGGCCACCTACTTTTAGCTAAAATTTCTCATTTTCAACAGACATCACCGTCCATCAGTGCCTTAAGGGCATCTGATGGAAAGGTGACCAATTCCCCGGATAACATTATGACGATTCTTAGCTCATATCACTCTGATTTATACCGTTCTCAGCAGAACGACTTCATACATGCATATCTTGAAGAGGTAGAGCTACCTACTCTGTCAGACATGGCTAGACAACAACTGGATGCCCCTCTGACTCTAGAGGAGCTACAGATAGTGACCGGAATGTTCCCCAACTCCAAGGCGCTGGGGGAGGATGATATCCCGGCAGAGGTGTATAAGCAATATGGTGAACAGCTATTGCCCAGACTGTTGGGGGTATTTAATGAAGTAAAAAAAAACGTGTGCCTCCACCTCTATGACTAAAGCCATTATAGTCTTATTACTAAAACCTGGCAAAGACCCCTTAGACCCAGGCTTGTATAGGCCAATATCCCTTCTGCAATCAGATGTGAAAATACTGGCTAAGGTCGTAGCCCCTAGACCTGCAACTGAACAAGGCTATATGTTCCATAATACATTAGGATCAAGTTGGGTTCATGACTCAGAAATTCACGGTTATAAATTCACGTAGGTTATTTGTCAATCTACAATCCACTTCCGATAATATTTGGGCCAGGGCCTTACTCTCTTTTGACGCCCAACACGCCTTTGACAGTATAGAATGGTCCTACTTATGGGCCATCCTGCATAAATTTGAGTTTGGGTCAGACTATATAGCCTGGGTACAACTATTATACAGCTATTCGAAGGCAGCCATTAGAGAGTCAGGGAGGGTATCCCAGTACCTATTTAGGGGCACCAGACAGGGATGCCCCTTGTTACACCTCTACTGTTCGCCTTTGGCCATAGAATCAATGGCTGCCCATATTCACGCCAATGCGGACATCAGGGGCTTTCAGTACGGAGAGCTCCATGAGAAATGTATGCTTTACGCGGACGAAACCATGCTTCTTTTGGGAGACACGTCAAAGTCCCTGAAGGAGGCTATGGAGGTTGTCCGGACATGGGCAGATATTCAGGTTTAGTGATTAACTGGACCAAGTCTTCTCTCATGCTCCTAGATAAGAAATCAGGCCCGCAGGTGACGAACCTACTGGACATCCCTGTTTCCACGGAGTTCAGGTATCTGGGCATACAGGTTATGCCTAACCCTCTAGAGCATATCACTTTAAATCTGTCCCCTCTATTGAATCGCTGCAGGGA
The DNA here is from genome assembly GCF_042186555.1 of Aquarana catesbeiana. Taxonomy (NCBI): domain Eukaryota; kingdom Metazoa; phylum Chordata; class Amphibia; order Anura; family Ranidae; genus Aquarana; species Aquarana catesbeiana. The sequence goes on along the minus strand of NC_133336.1, from coordinate 95,269,591 downwards.
TTTGGTAAAGGTGTGGTCTAGATTGAAACTATCCCCAGTGGGTAGGATAAACTTGATGTAAATTATCTTGATGCCACATCTCCTGTATATACCTCACAACTCCCCCATGGTGGTCCCATTATGCAATTTAGAGTTATTAATTCCATTTTCAGGTTCCTTATTTGGCTAAACTCAACAGCAAGGGTAAAATTCCCTTCATGTTTTTCCTGTGTCTGGGTACTCCTTTATCCCTAGTGTTTCCTCTTGTGCACTGGTTCTTGAACCTCTCTCTTTCGATTGTGGGTAGAAAAAAAATCCTCTTTAATGTGGTTTTCTTTGTGTCTATTTTTTGGTTACTGCTTGAGGGGTCAGTCCTTTGGAATGGGCAGTCCCCCTAGAATTGCTCTAAAAACTCTGTGCCTCCCCTCACATATGGCAGGTCTGGCATTTACTACCTAGCATCCCAGCTGGTTAACATTCATGACTGGCTCAACCATAACTCTGATAATGCCCGCACCACTACTGAGGGAGCCATAGTTTCCTCATTTGAGACACTCCACAACATTGTCTATAGGGGATGCACACCACCTGGACTGGGCATGTTGATAATCCAAACCTTCCTCTCCCTGTTCTGAACGGTAGTTGCGAAAATGTCTACTGATTCATGGCAGACCTCCCCCAACAGTCCCTTGTATTTCAACCCTTACCTTAAGGAGTTATGTTCTATACCTGAACCCATCAGATGGACATCAAAGGGAGTAAATTACCTATGTCATCTATACACCCCCAGGGTTTTAAATCCTTTTCTCAACTACAGACAGACTTTGACATCCCATCAACATACCTATTTTACTGTTACCAACTCAGACATGCTATACGTACTCAGTTTGGTTCTCTGCTCAGTCCTATTAAGATGCCCGACCTGGAAAAACTTCTGAGAGACCTGGACCAGACGAAACTTACATCCACGTATGACGCCACTCTCATGACAGGCACTAACGCTAGGTTTCGGAGAGCTCAAGAGAGGTGGGCCACCTTTGATATCTCTATCACAGAAGAGGATTGGTCTGAGTTCTGTGATACGTTCAAAACCTCTGTTATCTCGAGGGACAGGGTAATTCAACTAAAAATTTTCCATAATTCACACCTCACCCCTGCTAGACTGTATAAAATGGGACTATCCCCCTCTACTGACTGCTTCCATGGTTGCGGACAAACTGCTGATTTTCTCCACTGCTTTTGGACTTGTCCACTGGTACACGACTTCTGGGTTGACATAGGCTCCTTCATATCTTCTGCACTGGGTTTGCCAAATATAGTGCACCCTAAAAACTGTCTGCTGGGCATATCTGGTGACCTCGCTGTCCAGCCGCAGGCTAAGAGACTACTTTGCCTCCTCTACTCTATTTCTATGCAGGGCAGTCTCTCTTGCTGACGTGGAAAGGGTCAGAGACCCCAATGCTGAATATGTGTCTGAAACTTGTCAATGATTCCCTGCATCTATATAAACTTTGCTTTGACATCCGTAAGAGGACTAAAGCATTCCACAAAATATGGGGCAGATGGCTGGCTACCCCACTGACCCTCTCCCCTGTACTACCATGACAGGGGTTCACCTTGTGAGTGTTGTATTAAACAGGAACTTCTGTTATGCCCAGGATGTTTAAAAACCATATCTCTTACTCATCTGTTCATGTTTACATCCACTGATAGATGTAATATCTAGTTTATTATTGCACACTGTCCAGATTTGCATGAAATGCTGGAATAGGAGCATTATGTTATCGGTGTTGTAGTTTTTGTTTGTGCCTTTTGTTTTATATCTGTATGTTGTAAAACTGCAATAAAAATATCTTTTAAAAAAAAATTAACATTGACCTCAAGTACAAGAGCAGCTTTTAGACTCAAAAGCATCATCTCTATGTACCTGAATTGGTTCAGGTATAAACTCTCAGGTTGGTGCATGACTCTAAACTTGCTGGGCATTTGAGAGTTTCTAAGATGGAAGAACTTTTATCATGTTACTTTTGGTGGCCTGATTACAAGAAAGATGCCAGGAGCTATGTGACCTTGTGTCTGACCTGTGCACACAGTAAGACACCCCGATCTTCTCCTTTGGGGTTACTCCAACCACTCTCTGTTCCATAAAGATCATGGGTTCAATTTCTATGCACTTCATGATTGATCCTTCTCCCTCAAAAGAACTTGCCACTATCTTGATAGTTGTTGATTGTCTCAATAAGATAGCTAATTTTATACCTGTTAAGGGGGTACCCTATGCTGAACAAACTGAGGTGTTGATGGTTTGAGAAGTCTTTAAGCTACATGGAATTTCTGATGATGTGGTGTCTAACAGAAGCGTGAAGTTTATTTCAAAACCTTTACTCGGCTTTAGGTGTAACAATTAATCTGTCCTCTGCATTTCATCCTCAGTCGAATGTTTAGACCAAAAAGACCAATCAAACCTTGGAGTAGTACCTTTGATGTTTTGCCAGTTATCTTCAGGAAAATCAAGTGAACTTCTTAACGCAGAGTTAGTTTATAACAATTCTAAACATAGCTTCACTTTCTAAAGTCCTTTTTTATTAAACACCAGGTATCATTTAGTTTATTCCTCATCTCCCCATCTCAATTCCAACTTCTTGCTGTCACCAACAAATTAACTACATTATGGGAAATTCAGGAGAAATTGATTGATACTTTGAAGGAAGCGCATGAAGAGGCTGCTGACAGACATTGCAGGCCATTCCTACACTTCATGTGGATGACAAAGTTTGGTTATCTGTCAAAAATGTGAAAGTTCATGTTCCATTTGCTAAGTTGGGCCAAAATTTTGAGAGACCTTTCCAGATTTCTGCTCAAATCAACCTGGTCAACACAGTGGTGTAAGGCCACAGGTATGAGCTCCAGTTGTTGAAGGACTGAAGGATCAATTAGAATAGATCCAGAATCCTTAGACATATCCTTTGACCAGATGCCCAGGGTCTAGCAGATAAATATGAAAGCAATTACAAGTTGCCGGACAGGAGCTGGTGGGAAGAATATGGCCTTGAAAATGACTTCAAGCCTTTTATCCTCATAATCTGTAAACATCTGGATGTCTTACACAGGAACAGTAGGAGTCTTATTAAGCCATTCTTGCCAGATCTGCCTGATCATGTGACCACTGTGATTGGCAATCACAGTGGTCACATGATCGGGAGCTGGCATGTATTTGAGCATGCTCTCAGCACAGAAACCTCTACTACACATGGACACGTGTAGCATGTGGGATTTAAAGCCCACCCCATTTGCCCACGCACAGATGTGTTACGTGGGCAGCAAGAGGTTAAGGCAAAAATAGCCAGATCCACTTCTTACAGCACTCCTCTTAAATATGGTACTTTTAAACAAAGGATTTGTGAGGAGTAAATAATATCTGGATTAGGCCAATCACTATACAAAAACAGGTTGAGTGTTGAGTGTGCTGGAAAAATTTAAATTAGCTGGGGGCTTGTGACCGAATGCAGGCTGGTAACGTTAGAGATTGTAGATGCAGATCTTTCCAGGTTTAGGCGTGTGTACTTCAACCAGTACTGAAATGCTATCCTTAAGCTTAGGAGTTCTGTCAGCTGATTGAACCTTCTCCTGTACCAATTTACCCAAAAGGGATAGGGTTTACTCCTAGACATTTCCAGCTGAATGTGCAGAAGCAGCTGCAGCCACATGTAAATCAGAGATGGACTCTGAAGGGGAGGATTTGGTAGCATGCTTTGTGACCCCTGCTTTCTGAATCAGCTAACATGCTTGGTTAAACTGGAGCTGTTAATGGACAGCTATCCATGAGCTTGTGTTCTGCTATACTAACAGTATGTAAAATGAGGAAATTCACAATAAGGCCGGGTTCACACCTATGCAAATTAGATCCGGGTTTCCCCGCATCCAATTCACATAGCAGGAGAATGTAACTGGCTCCCTATGGAGCTGGTTCACATATCTTCATTGCGGCTGCAGAGCGCACTGCACAGAGAAGCTGTGCGGTATTCTTGGGGTATATAAGGAAGACACCAAGGGGCCTTAAAGGCGCCATTCTTCCTCTACATTTTGTGTGTTCAGGATCACACTTTAGGAGATCTTTTTGTCCCATCAACCTAGATGCCATTACATCTCCTATGTCCGGTTTGGGACTTGGGCACTATATATTTCATAGCTGGTAATTCTGGCACCTTGTATACGATTTTTGAGATTGTGTGTCTCTCTTTTTGGGTGCAGGTTAGGCTCCAATCATGTTTGGCGCCCCCAGTGATGCAGCCTCCTCCTTTGTGGATTGGCAGCAGATTTCTGGGGTTATGTCCTTACTGGGGGGGACCTTACCTGTTTCCCTGAGACACCTCTATAACTACCTTTTTGTTGTGTGTGTCCCATTCTATGTACGGATGCCGGTCCCTTTGGTGTGGGGAGCGCTTGGGGACTCAGCCTTCCCTCTAGGGGGGGTGGACTGTGGTTACCCCTGTGCTGTCCTTGCCTTGGTGGTCCAGCTCTGTCTTTTTTGAGACACTAACATATTCTGTTTATGTGCACTCTTTAACTGAAATCAAAAAATTTTGATTCCAGGTTCTCTCTTTATAACGAGTGGGACTTTTATTGCATCTCCCTTTTTTGCTGCCCTTGTTGGGTTTCATACCCTATGGCCCTTCTGTGTGATGAAAGACATTTGCAAACCTTCAGGATGAGCTCTGGGTGCTGAGGGAATTTTTTCTCCAGATCAATTTATTTGCTATGTAAGTTCACTATGCATATATCTTTCGTAGCAATAGGTGTTTATCATACACTGTACTTAATCGTTTCAATGGTAAATTTTATTTCTGTACTTCAATGTACTTATATTATATTCTATATGTCAGAGGTGGTAACAGTCCCTGATGAAGATTATATTTTATGCACTTTCTCAAAACGCGTTGAAATTCTCTACTACTTACCTACTTACCTTCTAGGCTACCCGATTGTATGGTTTATGCCTATGTAGTAGGATTCTACCACCTCTGTCTACAATTGTATAATATTTTCCATGCATGCACTTGTGTTTTTCTTGTGGTTTGTTTCCATAAGAATTCTGTTTTTATGCTTCGTGCTTTGTATCAATAAATGCATGTATTTTTTTATATATATAGATTTCTTTATTTCATTTTCTTTTTTTTTCAATTGCCTTTAAAATCCCATTCTTGAGGTTCGGCATTTTTCGAAGCCTGCAAAACATTCCCTATGAACAGATAGAATGTGCAGTCTATACCTAGATCACTTCAGAAAGGATTTTTCCTTCCCCCCAAATGTTTTCTAAACTTTATCCAGCGGTAAACAAAACTTTGTAAAGATGTAGAAGTAGGCTATTCCTGTGGTTGATCCTGCCATCTCTGTTCTAAACAAACATATCACTAGATAGATTTTCCTTCTTTTACTGATGCTGCAGAAACAAAATTTAAGGTACTCTTAAAAAGGATGTCTTTGCTCTTGCAGGCCTGGCCTTGCAAACACCGCTCGTTGCTATTTCAGTATGTCAAACTGCAGCTATCTAAACTAGGGCAAAGAACATCCAATATGACTCTGCGTTTTAGAATTGTGCTGTAACAAAGCAATTGCCTGTTTCTCTGCTTTTTTGTGTGGATACCCTAGAAATTGTCATGGGCCACATTTCCAGAATAACTCTAATCTCCATTCACATGCACAGAATCTTATGGCTAAATGCTTGGACAATTAAAGCTGCCTGCAAAAAAAGTCTCATACATATGTCTTTCCAAAGAAAACATCAGTTTAATTAAACACTTGACCAATTTATCAAAGAGGTCACAGGTTGTAAGGTTTTACTGCTACAGCAGAAGATCCCACAAACCTTTCTCAGGAACCCATAGCTCCTCTAAACAGAGCACCTCTCCACTCCTCCAACCAGGCTTTCCCTTCACAACTAAATTCAGCCCTTCCTTTTGGCACATGACTTGGCTCACAAAGGCCACCAAGCCTTCCCCAAAGTCCTCTTCACAATGATGGGGCACCCTAACTCTCAGGAGTGGGGAGACATCTCTTACAGTTTACCTCTCTCTGGGTCACAGATGTCCCAGACCTGTGGTCTCAAAGGGGTATAAATTTGAGTTTAAAACTCTACTCCCTCACTTCTTTCAAATCCACCAAAAACCGCCCCAGAGAGTTGTACCGGTACCACCACAAGACCGATTCAAAGGGTTCTACTTAAACCTATTAATGGTACCAAAGCCAAAATTAATTATATTCTGGATTAAATCCCTCAACAGGCACATGGCATCCATGGACCTCCATGATGCCTATCTGCATGTTCCCATTTGCCCACCTCATCAGCACTTTCTGACCTTTGTGCTGGCAGACAATCCCTTTAAGTTTGTCACACTGCCTTCCAGCTCACCCTTTGCTTGCAAAGTGTTCGCAAAGATCTCTGCTTGCACTTCTCAGAACATCCAAAGACAAATGCTTTGTAGATGACCCTCTTCTGAAGGACTAATCTCTCTTCAAGCTATCAGAAAATGTCCACAGGACAATTTAGATGCTCCAGGCCTTTGGCTGGGTGATCAATAGACATGTGCAGAACGGAAACATTTGTTTAGTTTCCTTTTGGATAGATTTGTTATGTTACCACTTTAATTTTGTTATGTAATTTGTTTACTTGGATTTCGAAATTAATTTTGTTTAGTTTCATTTTATTTAGTTTTCATTCACTATAGTCTGTTATTGTATTTACTACCTTATTTTCATACTGCAATGTTTGTATGCATCATATGAGCAATTTATTAATAAACAAGTTTTGATTAAAAAAAAAAGATTAGTTTTCGTTAAACGTTGTTTTGTTTATTAACCACTTCAGCCCCGGAAGGATTTACCCCCTTAATGACTAGGTCATTTTTTTCGATACGGCACTGTGTTAATTTAACTGACAATTGCGTGGGCATGCAATGCTGTACCTCAATAAAATTGATGTCCTTTTTACCCCACAAATAGAGCTTTCCTTTGGTGGTATTTGATCACGTCTGCGGTTTTTATTTTTTGTGCTCTAAACAAAAATAAAGAAAATTTTGAAAAAAAAACCAATATTTTTTACTTTCTGCTATAATACATATCCAAAAAAAAAGTAAAAAAAAGTATGTCTTCATCAATTTAGGCCAATATGTATTCTTCTACATATTATATTAAAAAAAAATCCCAATAAGCGTATATTGATTGGTTTGCACAAAAGTTATAATGTCTACAAACTAGGGGATAGATTTATGGACTTTTTAATAATTTTTTTTTTACTAGTAATGGCGGTGATCAGCGATTTTTAGCGGGACTGCGACATTGTGGTGGACAAATCTGACCCCAAGTGACACTTTTATAGGACCAGTGATCAGTGCTAAAAAAATGCACTGATTATTGTGTAAATGACACTGGCAGGGACGGGGTTAACATCAGGTGCAATCAAAGGGTTAAATGTGTTCCCTGTTGGTGCTTTCTACTGTGGGGGGGGAAGTGCTGAAAGGAACACAGAGATTGCTGTTCCTAATCACTAGGAACAGCAGATCTTCATGTTGTCCCCTGTCAGAATGGGGATCTGCCTGGTTTACATAGGCAGATCCTCGTTCTGCTTCTGTGAAGGGATCGTGGGTGGCTGGCGCACATCGGGTCTGCCCCGGCATGCGCATCGGCTCCTCCTCTGTGCAGCAGGTGCATGCGCATGTCCACACTATCTATTGCATGAAACGACGTACAGGTACATTGTTTCATGCAATAGAGCCACCCTGCCACAGTATATATGCAGTGGGCCATCTTTAAGTGGTTAATTTTTAAGAAATTCCAACTTTTCAGAACGATTAGAATTCCGATCGGTCAAAAAAAAAAAGATCAACCGATTAGAATTTTGTGTGAAGGATAGCTGGTTGTTAAGCAGCGGGCTGGGAAGCCGGCCACTCGCGTCCTTAACAACCGATGACTCATCTGTCAGCTGGCTTCCACACTGACAAAAGAATGTCGGCATTGCCCGGCAATAGAAAAATGTAAACAAAAATGGCATGGGGTCCCCCCTTCAGTTCATACCAGGCCATTCGGGTCCGATATGAATTTTAAAGGGGAACCCCACACCAAAATGTAAAAAATAAATGGTGTGGAGTCCCCCAAAATTCATAACAGACCCTTATCTGTGCATGCAGCCCAGCAGGTCAGAAAATGGGGGGGGGGCGAGCGGGCACCCCCTCTCCTGAACCATACCAGACCACATCCCCTCAACATGGGGGAGGCGGCGCTTTGGGGCAGGGGGGCTCTGCCCGCCAAACTGAAAAAAAAAAAAAACGTTCTCACCGACAAAAAGGTTGGCTGTCTACTGCAGACTCCTCCGTTTGACTTTTTTTTATATAGGGAAGGGGCGGGCCACATTGCTACGTCACCCTGGTGGCACCGCCCATTCTGACATCACAGACCCAGCATGCACTGGTCCCTGACTTCAGAAGGTAGGTGATGCCACCAGGTGACATAACCAGGTGGCCCCGCCCCTTACCTATATAAGAAACGTCAAATGGCTTAGCCTGCAGTAGGCAGAGAGGGGCTTTTTTTTTTTTCGGATGCGGTGCGATTGATGACGGATCTAAATCAGGGGACACTGTTTTTTTTTTTTTTTAATAAAGGAATTGTCAAGAACGGTCTCTGTATTTTTATTACTTTTTGACACTTTTTTGGCAAATGGGTAGGGATACTATGTACCCCATACTCATTCACAGGGAGGGCCAGGATCTGGAGGCCTCCTTGTTAAAGGGGGCTCCAGATTCCGATAAGCACCCTGCCTGCAGACTCGTACAACCACCGGCCACAGTTGTGGGGATGAAGCCCACCATTTAAAAAAAAAAAACTGTTGGCGTGGAGTGAACTCCACACTGTTTTTTAAACATTTTTCTATTGTCAGGCAATGCCGGCATTCTTTTCTTTACATTCATCTGTCAGCGGGGAAGCCAGCTGACAGATGAGCCATGGTTGTTAAGGACGCGTGCGGCCGGCTTCCTGGCCTGCTGCTTAACAACCAGCTATTCTTTACACAGAATTCAAGTTTGTCGATCGTTTTTCAACCGATCTGAATCCTAATCATTCTGAAAAGTTGGAATTTGTTTAAAATATATTTCATTTATTTGTTTTCTAGCTAAATTTGTTACTATTTCATTCGGAGATTTGACTGCATCCAAATTTATGAAAAACTAAAAATTCGTCTGAATTTGTATTCTGACCGAAACGAACTGTCTAGTGATCAATTTCAATGAGTCTGCTCTCCAGCGCTCACTTAACTTTAAATACTTGGGTCTGGTTTTGGACATATCCCAGGCAAAGGACTTTCTCACAGAAAAGAAAGTACTTTCTTCTAAAAGCACATGCTGAAGAATTGGAATTCAAAAGACATCACAAAATGAGATCCCCCACCATTCGCTGAATTCCATTTAAGATCTTTCTAACTCAACATGGAAAAAGCAGGCTTCTTCTCATGATTTACCCATGCTCCTGTCCTGCCAAGGAAAAAATTACCCATCTTGGTGGATCACCACCCCAGCTCGAATAGCGGGGATGTTCTTCCTATCACCAGAATGTTATCACAACAGATGCAAGTCAGGAGTGTTCCTGTCCCTAACAGTAAAGGGAGCATGGTCATGGGGGTAACCAAGCTCCCCATCAACATCTTGGAGCTTAGAGCAGTCCTGTGGGCCCTGCAGCACTGAACCCCATTTCTGAAGAGACACCCAATCGGGGTGCAGTTAGACAATGCACTGCCTATAGCCTACATCAAACACCAGGAGTCTGCATGCCTTGAAGGATGCAAACTGGGTAATCCCATGGACAGAAACTTACTGTTTAGTGATCTCTGCAGTCTAAATCCCAAGAAAGGGCGACCAGGAAAAAGAATACCTCATCCTCCATCGCCTGGATCAAGGATAATGGGCCCATTATTTGGGGGCTTTAGTCCGATGTGCAAATAATGGGGGATTCCCGATGTGGACTTCCTAGCTTCCAGATTCAACAACAAATTACCTGTTGCCAGAATCAAGGATCCTCTAGTTTAAGCCTCAAATGCCATAATAATCCCCTGGTCTCCAGTGCAAATTCTGCTTAGTCTCAGAAAATAGAGCAGGTGTGCAAGGCCACCACCTTGTCTTCTGTTCATACTTTTTCAAAGTGTTACCAAGCAGACGTTCGGTCTTCTGTGGATGCAGCTATTGGCCACAAGTCTCTCACAGTGACACTCTGAAGTTGGGTTTGTTGTTTGGGCCTGTTGGCACAATTATGTTTACTTCATTGTTGCCCACCTTTCTTGGTCATTGCTTGTAAAATTAAAACAAAAGGGATTTTGACTTGCGTGTAAATTCAATATCTTGAGTACAATACAGGACACAAGAAATCCTTCCTTGGTTTACTTTGCATTGCTTGCAACAAAATTCAGTACTCCCAGAGTGGTGTAGGGTTATAGGGGCAGTGCCAAGGGAGAGTGTCCAATCATCTGAAGGTACATGCCTATAAAACTATGGTGTATGAACGCTCTGCCTGTGTCCTATACTGTACTCCAAGATATGTTACTTCTTTTTTTCTGCACAACTGTAAACTATTGTTGGCATCTGGTTCCTCGCATTTGCATTTATGTAAATAATTTAGTAAGATGAAGAGGTACTTATGTATATCTCATTTACTATAGTTGT